>NC_139219.1:45051017-45113517 GCF_055691185.1 Crinia signifera
AGAATAGTTTATGACTGTAAGAGATTTTTATTTTTATTTCAAAATTTTATATGAATTATGTATATCTCAATTGTGAGACCATGTCCCAGTTGTAATATATGTGTAGAAATGCTTGTATATAATATTGCTAATTCTCCTTAATATTTGCCCCACCCCTCCTTTATGTGTCTCAATATGTTTCATACACACAAAATATTTGTCTGTTCCTCTCTCTCTCTCATTCTTTCTCTCTTTCTTTCTCTCTCTTTCTCTTTCTCCCCAAATACCCTCTTTTTTAACACCTACCAAAACCACACCACCCTCCCTCTCCATATCTATTTATATATCCCAAGCACTCTTTTTTACCCCTAAACAGCCTCTCTCTCTCTCTCTCTCTCTCTCTCTCTCTCTCTCTCTCTCTCTCTCTCTCTCTCTCTCTCTCTCTCTCTCTCTCTCTCTCTCTCTCTCTCTCTCGGCTATTTATGATGCAACTGTAGTAATTTTATGCAAAATCTATTCTGAGTGTCTCCCATCAGCTTTGGGGATGTTCTGAAGATCCACTTAGAGCGCTTAACCCCCTCTCTCCGTGTTATTCTCTATGTACAAACTTTCTAAATCAAAATACAGTATTCATTTTTTTCTTAACCTCTTCAGTTATGTTGGTGTTTTTGTCAATTTTATACAGAGTCAATATCCCGATATAAATAATTTTTTTTTTAAATTTCTCCTCAATTGCACTTTCTGAGTTATGTGAGCCAGCGCTGGGGGATTACGTGTTGTACACACATCAAAAAAGGATAATCAGTGTAATAAGTGCTTTAATGTATAGCAATATATACGTGTTTGCCTGGAAAAAAAATATTATTATTATTATTTTTGAACCCTGATGCCAGAAGTTTGGGGAAATGTTTTACTTGATGGACGCCATTAACCATGTGTATATATATATACTGCTCTTGCTAAATCTACGTGCATGTCTGCACACTTTGGAGTGGCAGGCAGGTTTGTGCTGGAGTGGAAAACACATTGGGCGTGCTATTCATGCTGTTCTACATCCAGTACAGTTGACCTGCTTAATGCGCTGCACTACTCTCTTTGCAAGCACTACAATTCAATGAGAATTTTAGCACATTTCTTTTTGTATGTTTGTGGCATTGAGAAAAGCAAAAAAATATATAAACTACGATCGGTAATCAGCTCCCTTCCCCTCCCCTGCACTCCTAAATACATTGTCATGTGCTCAGTGAGTCTGCTATTTACATGACTAACAGTATTCCAACACCACCTTTTTTACATTCATTTTTTTTATCCTTTGCCCCAGGGCTAGCTATCCAACCGTGAACTGACACGAGGTGGATTTTGAACTTGTTTTTACTTGAAAATACTTTTTTTTTAAATGTAATCTTCTTAATAGCCACACACACAAAAAAACGTGCTTGGAATTTTTGTTGTCCACTTCAAAACAAATGTTTAACTTCCGAATCAATCTATTGGTGCAAACTTTTTACTGCCTTATAGCCCCATAGAGAGGTAAAACAGTTCAGGTTATATTCGCTGGTGCACTAGAATACGACTTTGCGAACCTAGAATACGACTTCGCTGGGAATACGACAGAGGAAGATTAAACCGATCTAGAAGGGAAAATAATATAACTAGGTATATGAATCATCTTTAATAAATCAGATTGTTTAACTCTTTTTGAATCAAAGAAAAACAAAAAAGTATTTACTAAATCTCATTTACGACATGCAAAGGGTTAGAAATACAGTTTTTACCCTTTCATTTTATATTTCCGCACTTGCTAAGGTTCCGCATGTGTGTATAATGCGGAACCTATGTAAATATGTCACACGACCTTCCAGCATGAAGTCTTTAAAGCGTGTTCCTATGGTGAATCCCAGGTCTATGAATGATCCTGCAAATCTCCTAGCAAATGGTATAAATGTCAGTCCATTTTAGACATCTATTGATATCAAGTAGAACGCAAACACCGCCCTATTAAACATAAATTATTATGTCAACACTATAGATAAAATCCAAATATTCTCATTTTTCATAAAAATTATATTTGGTGTATTTATTTATTCAGCAAATGTTTCAAAATCTCCCTTCATTTCGGGTGGATTTTGAAACGTTTGACAAAATCTGCTGAGATCTACAAATATCATATATGTCTAGAATGATCGACGAGTAATCAAAGTGTGTATCTGATAACAACAGTTTTATATTATGAAATGAGTGAAAGGGTTAATGATATTGTTTTTCCTTAATACAGTATGTGTACAACTGAACATTAGGCTTAGGGTATATCCTATATTTTGCTCTGTACATTGAAGTTCCTTTGCGCACAAGATTCCCTACAATGATATATTATATGTATATTATATGTAATACAGACGAAGCCCATTCGCAACCATCAGTATATTTAGTCTGGTAAGTGAACTAAATCCCATTCTTTGTTTTCTTTTTTTATTATTATTATTATTATAAATTAATTTTCAGACAGCCTACCTTATTTAAAAAGAAAAAGAAAACAACGATGTTTGCATTTTTTTGTAAAATACTATTAAACTCTTGGAGAAATCTTTACATATGTCAGTGTTGTTTTATGTCCTCAAATTGTGCACTAATGCGTATATACTTGTGTACTAATGCGTATATACTTGTGTATATTCTTCTGCAGAATTACAGGTCTGTCCTATGCTAAAATGGAACAGAGGGTGATGCATATAGAGTACAGGCACAAACGCGCACTCACAGACATAATACATACACACACACACACACACACACACACACACACACACACACACACACACACACACATACACACTCACACACACACACACTCACAAACGGGCACTCACAGATTATACATACGAACCCAGACACACACATTACACACTCACAAACAGGCACTCACAGACACAATACATACTTACACACTCACACACATTACACACTCACAAATGGGCACTCACAGACACACACACCCCCAAACGCATTCACAGACATAAGTACCCCCCACACACATGCATACATACATACATACATACATACCTACATACATACATACATACATACATACATACATTCACACATACATACACATACACGTAGACATATTCACAGGCATATGTACCCTCCCCACACACATACATACATACATACATACATACATACATACATACTTACACGCAGACACATTCACAGACACACACACACACACACACAAGCACACACAAACACGCATTCACATTCATAGACATAAGTCCCCCAACACACACATACATACATACGTACATACATACAGACACAAGTATACACTCTCTCTATCTCACAAACACACACCCTCACATTCACAGACACAATCACACAGTGAACATGCTTACAGACACACACACACACACACACACACACACACTGACATACTTTTGCAGACATACACAATAATTGATATACTGGCAAAGCCATACAAACACACACGTATAAACTCACTAATATAGACCTACACACACACACGGCTCCCACTCTCTCTCACACAAACACACATATTCACAGACATAATCACACAATGAAACACGTTCACAGACACACAGACTGACATACTTTTGCAGACATACACAATTATATACATACTGGCACAGCCACACAAAAACAGACAGACAGACACACACACACACACACACACACACACTTACTGACACACACACACACACGGCTCAATCTCTCTGTCTGTCTTTCACACACACACACACACACACACACACACACACACACACACACTTACTGACACACACACGGCTCAATCTCTCTCTCTCACACACTCTCTCTCTCACACACACACACACACACACACACACACACACACACACACACACACACACACACACGATATCATCTGCTATATACGCCTGGGTTTGTAAGTGGAAATGGCTGTCTTCCCCAATTTGCCTTATAATGTGTCAGTGACGAATATTATGGTTATTAATCCGCACAATAACATACAAACAATGATGATTTGCGTTGAAACTTCAATAGCTGATTGAGGTGTAAATCTATGAAAATCTGTATTTAAGCCCCTCACCAAATCCTTCTGCCTGGGGAAGATAGGCCCTATCAAACACACCAACCCAGGCAGCTTTGCCTCTTTACTTGGTAGGGCCTGATCATTATCTGCAGGCCTTCTTCAGTCCCAGTTATTAGTTTATTATCCGGGACAAGCTTGCATGTTGATTAAGATGAAATTACTCAGTAACATGTGAAGTGCATTGGATCAATACACAAGCTTAGGTCTGCAGGCAGATGGCAGGAATTACTGTCACACCCCAGAAAGTTCTCTTCCTCAAACCTGCTCCAATATTCCCATGTGCACAATGGCAATTGTTTGCAGTATTAGAAGCACCTACATGTGCCTATATTCATGTCTACATATATACTGCCACTTGCATGTTCTATATCATATGCAAACAGACTAAATAGGCTGCTCTCTCCATAGTAAATAATTAGCACAGTTTGAGAGGCTTTGTGCTGGGATTGTGGAGTTTGCCCAGCTACGGTTAGGATTCTGGTTGGACGTTGGTGCCCTGTTAGTGCTCTGATTACCGCGGTTAGCTAAGCACAGCTCTCTATTCGTGTGTATTCATGCAACCCTCATTCAGCTACACAACACACTGCCCTGGATGAGGAGTGTATGTACACTGTGCCTCCAGACTCACACTGCACCAGGATATAGCCAGCTTGGCTGCAATCACACAGCCAACCATGCTGGGGCTTGTAGGACTACAACAGTTGTGTGTGTGTGTGTGTGTGTATGTGTATATATATATATATATATATATATATATATATATATTTTATATGTGTGTGTGTGTGTGTGTGTGTGTATATATATATATATATATATATATATGTATGTATGTATGTATGTATGTATGTGTGTGTATATATATATATGTGTGTATGAGTGTGTGTGTGTGTGTGTGTGTGTGTGTGTGTGTGTGTGTGTGTATATATATATATATATATATATATATATATATATACAAATTATATATTCCACACCCTCAGCAACACTGAGGAGGGATTCGCACTGTCCTATAATTTTATTGGGAACCTTGTCTGCGTCTCATCCTGAGCACTTTAAATACATTTGCGTTATCTCGATTGAACTAACCCCCAAAACAGTGACTTTTTAAACATCTTAAAAGGTTTTCCTTTGTTCATTTAAACGATGCTTTAATATTCCCTGCCTTATGAAACATTATGTAAAAAAAAGAAGTAAGAATTATTCTTTAAGACTATTGGGATTTAAACTGTAATTCTATTAAATAATAATTGAAGGGTCGTGAGAGGCTATGATACCGGATCAACAGCCCCATAAGCTGTCTGTCTGAACTTTAATTTATAATCATACGCTGATGAGATCATAGACTCTTTAGGATGTATGCAGCCTGGGACCTACACAGTTAGCTGGCTGCATTTCCTATTAGTTCATTAAACATGAAAGGTTGGCACCAGAAGTGGGGCGTACAGGTCAGTTATGTAGCGTTTCCAGGAATATCAATGTCTACCTATTTATGATTTGGCTGAGGCTATTCATATTTTTTTTTTTTGGTATTCTGAAGTGCAGAACAAGCCCTGACTTATCTGTGTGTGCAGTGGAAGCTGGCAGGATAACTGAGGCCCACATGTGTGCGTTTTTCTGAACGCAGAGTTGTGCGTTCGCAGTGCGTTTTTATTTAATACCTCCATAAACACAACTAGAACACTGAAAGAGAACATACATTTTTTTAGAAGATGTTAAATCCTTGTATTATGAATAGGGGAATAATTATCCTTTGTGTATAAAGAGAGAACAATCCAACAATATGAATCTGGTAGCTAAACATTGATTCCTAATAGAACATCTTTGCACTGTGTAACATCCTCATTATTTGTTATGAATATGCCAAATGCAAACAAATTATGGCCTAATTTTTAATTAACACATCTCTGCGCTCTTAAACAATGCAGTCCCCGAAATCCATCATGAGATGGTTGTCTGTGATAGCAATTTCTGTATTACACGAGATTACAGAGGGACTGGACCACTTCCAGGTTGTAGATGGTTTTAGATGCGGAATTTTCAGATGACTATTTACCATCATAACTAAATTAAGACTATTATTAAACAGAAATCCTCAGCAGGGCTCTTTAATGATGGAACGTTAAAGTAATTGCAGTTTGCCCTCCGTTCTGGCTTAGCAGTGTAGATGGATGGGGTGTTCCCTTGTGAATGAAAAAGACAATTACAGTCACTCTGGCACAACTTGTGTTGTGGTACTACAAATCCTAGCATTCCCTAGAATTATAGTCAGGTAGAACCGAGAAACAGGAGACTTTCTTGTTTCTACGAAACTACAACTGGAAGTGATTGCTGGGACTTGTAGTACCACTACAGATGAAGAATCTTACATTTAAGGGGGGAAATTTACTAAGATGAGAGTTCACATGGGATGTTGCTATGGGTAACCAGATACGATCTTTTATCTAGAAGGTGCTAAATAAAGAAGTCGATTTTGCTTGGTTGCCCATCACATGTGAAATAGAACTCTCAATTTTGTAAATGTCCCCCTTAGTGTAAAGGTCTATATTTTGAGATCTGCTTTATATGGAACGTTATCAGTTACTGGCTAAGCTTCTCAGCCCATCTCTTCCAGTACAATCTTTATATCTCTTGTTAAAACCAGTGACTCTCAGTTTATACAGTAGGGATGTAAAGAACACACAGGCCCCCTACCACCTCCCTAAAAATGTTTCATTTCAACTATCAGCTGACAATACATCTCTGGGTAGGGAACCCAGCTGATATTTCAGAATTCTAATACACTTTTTTTTTCACTGCTGGAATCTTGAACTTTGTAAGAGACAGCTCATATTTTGGATCAATAGTAATTTTTAGATAAAATCTAAGACATCCCGAGGAATCAGGAGACTGGTAGGTATGGAGCATAGTGTTTGAACTGTGCTGTAATATCTATCCACTTTCAATCAGACCTCAGAGCCAGGGACATGCAGGACCCTCTGCTGCATCTCAGCTGAGAAAATCATTGCTCCCAGGTTAGTGTGCTTTAAGCAATTGCTTTCAAGAAATACTTTACCCAGGTGCAGGAGAAAATGACATAAAACAAATACACCGTATACACATTTAACCATCTAAATACCTTCTATCTTCTTGTCTGGAAGGAGAGTTCTATGGGTGGACCACATAAAGACGAACATCTCTTGAATGCAGAAGGTGAGGAGAATATCAACTATATGTAAACACTATATATATATATATATATATATATATATATATATATATATATTTTTTTTTATACAAATATATATATATATATATATCTTTATACAAATATATATTTCTTTATTTCTTTATACATATATATATATATATACACATATAAATATATCTATATATGTTTGCACATCTATATATTTATATCTGTCTATCTATTTATTTATTTATCTATCTTATTAACCATGCATATATATATATATATATATATATATATATATATATATTTACACTGCTGTATACCGAACATGTGATATTATTTACAAACTTGAGATATATTTTTGCTTCTAGTGACAACAAAAGTTTAAACAAAAGTAAAACATTGGACACATTACTATCTATTGCATTTTGAACTTTCTTCCACTTGTCATAAAAGTTTTGTTTTAAACGTTCTGTATTTAATTCTTATCTAATCATTTCACTCATAAGATCGATTAGTGTCAACCCCAACGTCCTGCACCTGTAATAATATTTAATAAGTGACCTTATGTATTGATGGGATTGGTTTAATATGTAATGTAAACGACTTTGTGTTAGTATTTTAGAGACAACAAAATCCCCTAAATATTGATTATGAAAAAAGGTATTTCCACATTGCATTGTTTTATACCTAAGGGCTGACAATACAAACCCGAATTATAGACAGTGAAATGGATAGATGCCTGCACTTATTTTGCTTTATATAGATGTATTTGCAAATTATTATTTTTTTGTTTTAAAATTTGTTATAACTTTTTGATCAGATTAAAAAAATAGTTTGGAGGACTCCCCAATGTCTCTCCTTGAACTGCTGCAGGTTCTAGTCCTGGGATTAAAGTGCTATTTTTTTTTGCAAACATTGTTCTTTTTTTTTACTTTTCATAAGATAAAATGGACAATGCAGTAATCCAGTGTATGCTGAAATAAAATATACTTTTCCGTAGATGGCACATATAATGATCACCTGTAACAATGGGCCAGGATACAGCGATATAGTTTCCATTATATACGATTAAATTGTCTCTGTGGATGTGGAACACAGTCACTTGTTTATCTGGTTAGTGGGAGATTGTAGCAGACGTGGCATCATATCCTTTCCCACGATTTGCCAGTAGTCTGGACATGGATACTTCTAATATTAATATTATTTTACCATTCTGACATGCTTTTGCATTTTCCCCCATATTATAGAGAATTCACGATTATCACTTGTTACGCAAACATTTGTTTTCCTCCGTTGCCCCTGATCTGATCTACGTGGGCTGCGAATGGGATTTTTCAGAATTAAAGGACAGGTCAAGTTGGTTGAGGTTTGTGGCAGAGTCTATTAAGCCAAGAATGCTGCAGGGCAGAGCGGAGCCTGGCTGAGGGAGAGGGCTAAAAGCTCTTCACACAAAGGGCACACTGGGTGAATACTGTGTTGCAGGGCAAGCCCGAGGCACAAAGCAGGATGGATCAAGTGTTAATAGCACAAGTCGGTAACAATAGCTACAATACACAGTGCAAACGGCAGGTTAAACTTGATATACAGAACGGAATTGCTCTGGATCTGGAGAACAGATGAAATAGATAAATATCTGCACACTGGCGAACTCCATATGAAATAATGACAGATTTGCGCACATATTGGGGACATGCTGAGTTGGACGCATTTTGCATTTAAACTTTAGCGTCATTTGGGTGTGGTAAACGATGTCATTTAGCAGCCGTTGTGATACAAGAGGTAGCAAGCTCTTAATAGGTGGTATATGCCCTATTTTCTACATCATCATTGCAGTAGCCAACCTTTCAAGTGATTGGATGTGGCCCTTAGGTAAAATGGCTTAAACAAATATTGGCATCCTATGGTCATCATCATCATCATTTCGTAGTTTACACCAGGTCTCAAGCAGACAAAGGAATCCCGTCTCATTTGCCCAATCAGCCCTCAATGTACTGTGGTCACACTTTTGCCCCTCCTATTTGGTTTGTAAGTTGCAGAGACCCACAAGCGATTGTAACAAGTACTAGTTTCAGTGTTGGTGATGCCATCATCCCCAATACAAAGTGCATAGCACACTCTACCTCCAACACCATCAGCTCTAGTACACAGTACACCCTTCCTCCTCCCACCTCATCTTCCCCAATAAGCAGTACACCCTTCCTCTTCATACCTCATCTTCCCCAATAAGCAGGACACCCTTCCTCTTTATACCTCATCTGCCCCAATATGCAGAACACCTTTCCTCCTCCCACCTCATCTGCCCCAATATTACACCCTTTCTCCACCCACCTCATCTGCCCCAATATGCAATACACCCTTCCTCTTCACACCTCATCTGCCACAATATGCAGTAAACCCTTCCTCCTCCCACCTCATCTACCCCAATAGTACACCCTTCCTCCTCCCACCTCATCTGCCCCAATAGTACACCCTTCCTCCTCCCACCTCATCTGCCCCAATAGTACACCCTTCCTCCTCCCACCTCATCTGCCCCAATAGTACACCCTTTCTCCACCCACCTCATCTGCCACAATATGCAATACACCCTTCCTCTTCACACCTCATCTGCCCCAATATTATGCAGTACACCCTTCCTCCTCCCACCTCATCTACCCCAATAGTACACCCTTCCTTCTCCCAGCTCATCTGCCCCAACAGTACACCCTTCCTTCTCCCAGCTCATCTGCCCCAAAACATTATACACCCTTCCTCCTCCCACCTCATCTGCCCCAATAGTACACCCTTCCTTCTCCCACCTCATCTGCCCCAAAACATTATACACCCTTCTTCCTCACACTCATCTGTCCTAAAATATAGTGCACCCTTCCTCCTTTCACTTCATATACCCCAATACACAGTGCACCCTTCCTCATCCCACCTCATCAACCACAATACACAGAACACCCTTCCTCCTCCCACCTCATCAATCCCAATACAAAGTGCACCCTTCCTCCTCCCACCTCATCAATCCCAATACACAGTGCACCCTTCCTCCTCCCACCTCATCTCCCCAATACACAGTACACCCTTCCTCCTCCCACCTCATAAGCCCCAATACACAGTGCACCCTTCCTCCTCCCACCTCAACTCCCCAATACACAGTGCATCCTTCCTCCTCCCACCTCATCTCCCCAATACACAGTACACCCTTCCTCCTCCCATCTCATCTTCCCAATATGCAGTGCACCCTTCCTCCTCCCACCTCATCTTCCCAATACACAGTGCACCCTTCCTCCTCCCACCTCAACTCCCCAATACACAGTGCATCCTTCCTCCTCCCACCTCATCTTCCCAATACACAGTACACCCTTCCTCCTCCCACCTCATCTTCCCAATACACAGTGCACCCTTCCTCCTCCCACCTCATCTCCCCAATACACAGTACGCCCTTCCTCCTCCCACCTCATCTTCCCAATATGCAGTGCACCCTTCCTCCTCCCACCTCATCTTCCCAATACACAGTGCACCCTTCCTCCTCCCACCTCATCTTCCCAATACACAGTGCACCCTTCCTCCTCCCACCTCATCTCCCCAATACACAGTACACCCTTCCTCCTCCCACCTCATCTTCCCAATATGCAGTGCACCCTTCCTCCTCCCACCTCATCTTCCCAATACACAGTGCACCCTTCCTCCTCCCACCTCAACTCCCCAATACACAGTGCACCCTTCCTCCTCCCACCTCATCTTCCCAATACACAGTGCACCCTTCCTCCTCCCACCTCAACTCCCCAATACACAGTGCATCCTTCCTCCTCCCACCTCAGCTTCCCAATACACAGTACACCTTTCCTCCTCCCACCTCATCTTCCCAATACACAGTGCACCCTTCCTCCTCCCACCTCATCTCCCCAATACACAGTGCACCCTTCCTCCTCCCACCTCATCTTCCCAATACACAGTGCACCCTTCCTCCTCCCACCTCATCTCCCCAATACACAGTACACCCTTCCTCCTCCCACCTCATCTTCCCAATATGCAGTGCACCCTTCCTCCTCCCACCTCATCTTCCCAATACACAGTGCACCCTTCCTCCTCCCACCTCAACTCCCCAATACACAGTGCACCCTTCCTCCTCCCACCTCATCTTCCCAATACACAGTGCACCCTTCCTCCTCCCACCTCAACTCCCCAATACACAGTGCATCCTTCCTCCTCCCACCTCAGCTTCCCAATACACAGTGCACCCATCCTCCTCCCACCTCATCTCCCCAATACACAGTGCACCCTTCCTCCTCCCACCTCAACTCCCCAATACACAGTGCACCCTTCCTCCTCCCACCTCATCTTCCCAATACACAGTGCACCCTTCCTCCTCCCACCTCATCTCCCCAATACACAGTGCACCCTTCCTCCTCCAACCTCATCTACCTCAATATAGTTTACAACATCCCTCCTCCTGCCTCATCTGCCCCAATACACAGTACACCCATCCTCCTCGCACATCATCAACCCTAATGCACAGTATACAGTAATTCCTTCTCCCACAGTATTAAATCCCCCACATACACCCCAAAGATCATAAAGTCCCAAAATGATCTTTCCTCCAATTCTTCACCAAATCCAATAAAATATGGTATCACCCCCACATTATGAAATCATTTTCATCATCACACCTCCAAAACACGGCACATACTTCCTCCTACTATATGAACACATTTCCAAAACACAGGTTACTCCTCTCCACCTCCGAATGAACCCATCATAGACAGAATACCTCTACCACCACAGACCTCATAACTTGATCTATTGACATTATAAGAAAAGAAAAGCTATTTCTGAGTATCCACTTCACAGCTCAAAGTGAGAGACTGGCTGCTACAGACACCAAGATCACCGAGCCTGAAGGATGATACTCCAGTCACTCAAATATCCGTGTAACCTAATCACTGGCAGTTCCACTGCCGATGAATCAATAACGTTGTCTGCATTTCATAGTTGGCTGTTAACTATACATTTTACAGTAAAGGACTCTGGTGTGTTTTTTGCAGCCTATTGCTGTTACTTATCGTAGTAGTATAATGCATGGACTAGTAGACAGTATTAAGTATATATAAATATACATACATATATAGATAAATAAATATATAGATAGAGAGATAGCTTTCTAATGGTTAACAAAGCCTCTGTGGTGACTGGCCATACTCCCTCTGGAAGATGGCTGTACCTCTAAGCATGTGGAATAAGATCGACTCCAGTTTTGTGAATCATCACGACACCTGGCGCACTTTACGGTGTGCTGAATTAGCTGAAAATAGCTTGCACCTCCATAGGGGTGCGAGTAAATTTCAGCGAATTCGGCCCTGCGAAGGGTTAGGCTTCATTCGGGTGCTGTTTTCAGTATTAAAACGGCACCCAAACGGCAATTATCACCCTTCGGTTTTAATAGGATCAACCCCTTACACTGCCCAAAAGGCACATATCACATTCAGACAGTATTCCTTGAGGAAACGTCTTGAGCTGAGTACACACTGTGAACGATATACACAGTACCGATATATTTAACGATATATCAGAAACATCGTTCAGTGTGTGCGTTCAATATTGTTCACAATGCACCCTCCCGCGCATCTTGAACAGCCCTCTCCATCATCTGTACATACAGCTGAATCTGACAATATCATCAGTGACTGCATGTACACAACAGGGGTCCAGGTAATGTGACTGACCGATATCATAATGATATTGGTCTGTGTGTATGCCGATATATTTATCAATATCGGTGGTGCTGGCATGTGCCCAATGTATACCCAGCTTAAGTCATTGGATGAAAAGCAATTTATTATATATGAGGATCACGGCCTTCAATAAACTATTTTTTATATTTTGCATTTATATATTTTACTCTTACAAGCCAATTTCCCATTCCATCCCATTCCACCCTATTCCATAACACCACCTAAAGAAGAGCTGTCCCAAATAAATAATCTTTGACCTCCCCACAAAGACACTGTTAGTGAAGAGTTTATTAGCAAGGAGCCATTAAAACAGATGCCATGTAAGCTGTCCATTGACATTTTTATGACACATCGTTCCCAATGAATTGCTAATTGTCTTCTGCCCAGTCAGTAAACATTCTGCTCTATTGTCTACCACCACAAACAGAGTGACAACCAAACGACAATCTCCTTACCATTCATATTTACAAGAGAGCTCATCAAGAAACACACAGCTGTAAAGCTGTCCCAGTATTAACGACCTTACATCCCTGGACTGTTCCTTCATGACTGAAAGTAATATCTGCATATTTTTCCTTCACTTAACTATTGTGGTGTGCTGGAACTTGTAGCAGGGTCCTCTTACCGCTACGTCTGTTTGCATTATTCTTTTGTTACTGTGTTTTCCAATTGCACATCACAACATAATGGGATGCAGTTTAAATCCCGGCGTTCAGAATCCCGACGCCGGAATCCCGACCGCTGAAATCCCGACCGCCGAAATCCCGACACATTCTCCCTCCGTGGGTGTCCACGACACCCCTGGAGGGAGAATAAATTAGCGCGCCGAGCGTAGCGAGGCACCGGGCCTGCTGCGTGGCGAGTGCAGCGAGCCCGCAAGGGGGGCGATCCACGTCCCCCCCTTGTCGGTATTTCGGCGGTCGGGATTCCGCTGTCGGGATTTTGAACGCCGGGATCCCGACTGCCGGGATTTCATACTGAATCCAACATAATATGCTAGTGCTAAATGAATACATGTTAAAATATTATTCTCCTCTCACATAATCTGTCCCAATACACAATACACCCTTCCTCCTCCCACCTCATCAACCCGGATACACAGTGCACCCTTCCCCCTCCCACCTCATCAACCCCCATACACAGTGCACCCTTCCTCCTCCCACCTCTTCAACCCCATACACAGTGCACCCTTCTTCCTCCCACCTCATCAACCCACATACACAGTACACCCTTCCTCCTCCCACCTCATCAACCCCCATACACAGTACACCCTTCCTCCTCCCACCTCATCAACCCCCATACACAGTGCATCCTTCCTCATCCCACCTCATCAACCCGTATACACAGTACACAATTCCTCATCCCACCTCATCAACCCAATACACAGTGCACCCTTCCTCCTCCCACCTCATCAAACCACATACACAGTACACCCTTCCTCCTCCCACCTCATCAACCCCCATAAACAGGGCACCCTTCCTCCTCCCACCTCATCAACCCCATACACAGTGCACCCTTCCTCCAACAACCTCATCAACCCCATACACAGTACACCCTTCCTCCTCCCACCTCATCAAACCACATACACAGTACACCCTTCCTCCTCCAACCTCATCAACCCCCATACACAGTACACCCTTCCTCCTCCCACCTCATCAAACCCCATACACAGTGCACCCTTCCTCATCCCACCTCATCAACCCAGATACACAGTACACAATTCCTCATCCCACCTCATCAACCCAATACACAGTGCACCCTTCCTCCTCCCACCTCATTAACCCACATACACAGTGCACCCTTCCTCCTTCCACCTCATCATCCCCAATACACTGTACACCCTTCCTCCCCCTACCTCATCAACCCCGATACACAGCACACAATTCCTCCTCCCACCTTATCAACCCCAATACACAGTGCACCCTTCCTCCTCCCACCTCATCTACCTCAATATAGTTTACAACTTTCCTCCTCCAATTTAAATTTGCCCTAATACACAGTACACAGTACACAGTACACCCTTCCTCCCCCCAGCTCATCTACCTTAATATAAATTACAACCTTCCTTCTCCTGCCTTTTCTGCCCCAATACACAGTACACAGTATACCCATCCTCCTCACACATCATCAACCCTAATGCACAGTATACAGTAATTTTTCCTCCCACAATATTACACCTCAATGATCATAAAGTCCCAAAATCATCTTTCCTCCAACTCTTCATCAAATCCAATAAAACAGGGTATCACCCCCACATTCTGAAATAGTTTTCATCATCAAACCTCCGAAACACAACACATACTTCATCCTACTATATCAACACGAGGATACTCCTCTCCACCTCCGAATGAACCCATCATAGACAGACTATCTCTAATAAGCTAGTGCTAAATGAATGCATGTTAAAATATTAATAATAATAGCAATAATAATAATTATAATCATATATATTTCTAGAAGGTGATTTTAGTGACCATCACCTTTTTCTCTCTTCATACTTAACCAAAATCGATAAATGAGGTACCATTTTATAGATTAAGTTCTCCACTTCTGACAAATTGTTAATTTAGAATTACACGTTGTATTGTTTGTTTAAAACAATGGATGCGTCGATACGGCATGGCCAAGATGATCAGTTTTGCTTGGCCACTCGATATGGCTACAAATGAAGCGGTTCTTCTTTCATCCTACTACAAACCACCAACCTCGCTATAAAATGAATCGTATTGTATTTGCATGTGAAATTTTCACACGGGCCATCTAGTAATAATAACAACTATTCAAAAAAATACTTAATTTGAAATATAATCTCCAACAGAGCAAATGGCTGCTTGAAAAAGTGAACTAAGGGAATAGCTAACTGGATTTTATGTAATACCATGCACTGTAATTTTGCCCATCAAGATAGTTCTACTCACAGCTACAAAGTTCAGTAGAAAAAAAGAAAAAGACCTACAAATATCAGCATTTCCTAAACTCTTCAGCATATAGATGTAAAAAACTCTCATTTCTGTTTACCAAAACCGCTGAGAGGACTGCAATAAGTATTCATTTTGGACCAAAAAAATAAATTTGTGTGATTTTATTTATAGAGGAAGCTGCAGCACAGAAACGTTTTACAACTGGTTGAAACAGGAAAACTTTATTGGCAAAAACACCAACACGTAATAATACACAAATAATACATAACCATCTAAAACCAACTGTCTAAGGTTACAAAAACAACTAGTAATTTGTTCTTGCCCCCAGCATTATTTTACAAGCCAGGTCAAATACAGGAAATTATCATTCTTATGAAGTTAGTTCCAAAATACGTACACCCGTTGTCATTGATGTGACATAGAAGAACCATTGTCTCAAAATGTGTCCTCACTGTGACTTCATATGATTGCCCTATATTCGGCTGAAAAGCACAATGTACAATATATGTGTGGAAGCCGGAGTGGGTTATAAAGGAGTCACGCTGGGTTGATGACCTGGCTGCAGTTTGCAAAATGGCCAAAATATCTTCAAAATCAGTTTTTGAAGGTACGTTTTTTTCCATTTGATATTTTTTTTTTCTGTTATGTTTATTGAGTGTAATCAAAAGCATGAACATACAGGGGGAGTTTTATCAAATCTTGTGATTTTCTGTCTCTGCCTGTAATGACAGTTGGGAGCTGATTGCTTCAATTAGCAATGTCTCCACTTTATCTTTCAGCAACATTTTATCACTCTCCCCCACAGAGTAAAAGTGAAGATTATGAATCTTGAGATGGGAATACGACAGAATCATATAATGAAATAATTATGAATGATAGAACAGGTAGAGAATAAATCACCAGTAACAGAAGATGTCTATGGACTGTCATAGTAATGTGTATTTTGTGTGAAATAATAATAAAAAAATGGTATCACAGATGGCAGAGGAGAGAAAGAAAGGAGGTGAATGGAGGGAGGGAAGAGCTGAGCATGAAGGGGAGAAGGTGGTGATGAAAATGAAAAGAAGGGGACTTACCGAGACACCTGTGAGTAAGGTGCGTGGGGGGGACGACGACAATGTGGGGAAGGGTATTGGGGAAGGGAATCAGTTTGGGACAAGACCACCAGGTATGGGAGATGCACTCATATGACCATGGTGTCTCTTACAGAGGTTAGACGTAGCAGTGATTGCAGGAATGTTTCCCTACTCTGTGTTTGATGTTATGCGTCAGATAGTTGGCTGATTTAGAGGCCCATGCACAAAAACATTTCCTTCACATTGCGTATTCTCCGGATGGTAGCATGCACAAGGATGAGCAAGTCAGTCTCATCTCCACTTGCATTAGCACAGATGCTGCTTACTGAGGCTGTGTACTGTGGTGGAACTTGTGAGTGGTGTGTTGAGGTGCAAAAATATAATTTGTCCACCTCTTCCACCCCAACCTAAGAAGTCATTGCTGGTCTGGGCGTTAATGGGCCCCTTAGTCCCCAGGGGCCCCACTGCTGCACCATTGGAGGTTCCACCTCTGGCTGTGTAAATGCAAAAATGTAGGACTGTTGCAGCAAGGCTAGGGCTAGTGCAATGTGAAGTGGTGTCACTAGAGGGGGTGCGACCTTCATCTAGGTGTCATCAATGGAAGCTGACATTCTGCTGCATCACTTGGCTTCTGTCACAGTGGAGGAGCCAACAGTGCGTGCAATAGTTCTTTGCATACATGTGCCTCTGGCATGCAGTTGGATAAAGTGCACCAGGTGTCACCATACTACCCCCCCCCCCAAGATACCTCTGGCCATGCACGCTGATAATGATAACATATATGAAACCAATGTACCAATAGAGACATTACAAATGCATACCTGCATACCAGTGTATATCTGCATTTAGATACATGCATGCAATTACTGACGACTACTGAACATCCAACTCTGAAGAGGCACATAGGTTCTGGAATATATTAGCAAAATAAAATAAATAAATAATAATAAGCAAAATCTGAAAAGAAAACTATGACCAGAAAGTCATGTCAGTCTCCCTAGAAGTCAGAGCCATTACCACAATGAACAATGGAAAAAGCTATTAAATTGACTCTGGGATTAGTGAAGCCAAAGAGATCTGACTGACAATAGCATAATGACTGACCTGGTCAGTAAAACCTGTTAAACTGATTTATTATTACTGTGAATGGCGCACATAAGTAGCTGTAAGCTATATAATAATAACTGCTGCACGTCTATGAACTCACACATATAACAACTCCATAGCAGGAAGTGCTTTAACATTTTTACACGACATTTTACCTGCTTTGGGCTCCTGAGTGTATTTTGCATATACAATCAATTCTAAATTAAAGCAACTTTTGATTATACCTTGCAGACAACTATTATAGGACTTCGTCACTAGGTTACTCGAGGGGTTGGGTATGAAATCCCGGGAGTCCGGTTCCTGACAGTCAAAAGAGTGGCAGCAGTATCCCAGTGGGCAGAATCCCAACGGATCACGGTTAGAATTCTAATCCTAATCCAGCCCTTCCACATTTGAACCCTAACCTCATACTTACCTACTTTACCAGCTGTCTGTGAGAATTACAGGAAGGAGAAGCAGCTATGCTGTGTCAAGGGTGGGGCTGAAAGAATCATGTCAATAGGCTCCACCTACGAATGAAGCAATTTTATGTTAATTAGGCCCCTCTGGCAGACTGCAAATTTAGTATATTTAGCTCCCCATTCTGTCTACTTTATTAGAAAGTGGGAAGAATGCGGGGGGGGGGGTCCACTCTTTTGGGGATGCAGGGAGACTGGTAGGCAGGAATGCCAGGTTATGTGGATGACTGGCAAGTAGGATTTCCAAAATGAAATCACAAAGAAGCCGGTGCAGTCCCACAGACTATTATGATAATCTGGGGTGAGCTCAGAGTTAACCCTCGCTTTGATAGGTAGGGCTGCAAGGTGTTTATTACAGCCTGATTTGTGCTTCTGTGGCCAAGGTGGTGAAGCCACAGCAGCACCTGAGCCTGACCCTGGCTCTATTACTATACCCTGAGTCGGCTGACACCTGCGGAAGTCTTAGACTTTGCCACTAATAGCCGCCTTTCCAGGGCAGACTAGCTCCACCCTGTACAGGGATGCCATATAGTCTTTCGCAGGGAGACAAAGTGTGACAGCCTACCCCAGTCACTGTAGATGTTATATTAGTATTGTTATGTTGTGGATAGGGAATTTTATTAAAAGAAAACTGTATAGTAAAGTTGCTGTGCTGGGTGCAGAGACTGAGGCACTGTTAGAGGCCTCTCAGCATCATGCTGATAGACCGCGTGAGAACGTTGTAATTTACTGTGCAGGACTAATAAAGCTGCCTGGAGCGTGCTGTCAGGGAGAAACGACCGCTGCGCACGGGAGCAAGGAGTTAAAAGCACTGGCAGTAACGGCTGTAGGGCAGTCGTTGGGAAGGTTAGAGAAGTGAGCAGAGCTGCGTCTGAAGGACCGAGCGGGTATCCCGAGAGATAGTGACGGTACTTACCGATTGCCGGTGGTGATCCCGGGGGTCCAGCTCCCAGTATAAGCGAAGGTGGTCAGCGAGGTGATCCCCGTGCAGCGGAGGACGAGCCAGCCTTGGTGACGGGGTATCGAGTGAGAGATCCCCGCTGCGTCATCGAGGAGGCCGGATCTACGCCGCGTCACTGCCTATGAGAGAGAAGATAGAAGTGGTGAGTCTGCATACGTACCCGCCCATACTAGGTTTGCCAGCATCAGTTCCCCATATCCCTGTCACTCAAGGTGACTGCAGCAGGGGAAGGGCGAAACCCGACCAATCGGGTCAGGGGAGGCCTTAGGGGAGGCATTACCTCAGTATCGTGGTACACATAGATGCAACTACGCAGCAACAGTAACTAAGGAGGCCAAGGGCTAAACCCGATGGTAAAAGCATCAGGGGACGCCCTCTATTGCGCAGTGTAAAATATCCAGAGCTGCCAGAAATAGACCAGCGCTTGTAGGAGGCATAACCATAACCTAGTGAGCCAGTTAATTAAGGGTGAAACCCGGTACCATACCAGGGGAAGCCCAGGATTACTTATTCATCAGTAGCAAGCCGGCGAGTCAGTGTGGACCGTACTACAGGCATTGATATCCGTATAACCTTAACCCCGTGCCATCCCAGAACACCTTAACCACGAGTAACACCATAAAGATTTCCCCTTAAGGAACTGCTACACCCCGTGAGATTCAGAGACTATTTCGGGACAGATAGGACGTTGGGGACTTCAGGGAGGGGTCGTGACCCTTAGGGAACCGGGTCAGAACTACAGGTGTACACAGTAAGGTATTTTGTATCCATTGTCATTGTTACCTTTTAGCCTAATATGGCTGCCGTGTTCAGTGAAGATAGTTTTAGTTGTCATTGATGTAACGTCTAGAGTAATAATAAGATAAAACAGGAAAGTTAGTTATTCACCTAACCCCATTATTGCGCAATAATAGCACAGTAAGTTTACATAGACTGTGGTGGGGAAGTTACTTATTTATGCATGTTATGGTAGTGACGTAAATACAATTGTTAATTATAATAAGAAAACACTCAGATAAGGTTGAGCTATTGTGGCCGCAGAGGAACAGAAGTGGCGAGAGGGAGCAGCGCACGTTCCGGCATAATAAAAATCCTGAGTGTGTTTGTTTGAAGAATTAATTTATTGTTGGCCTGCGTGCCACAGGTTGATGAATTGGGATCAACTGTGATCCAGTAAATCTGTTTAATAAATTTTAAAATATCTATTTGGTCTGACCGCTCTTATATTAAGAAGAACCACCACGCTGAGTTCGACGGAGCTATTGCCACCTAGTGTATTAAAGTACATTGTGACAAAAGTCCCAACCGAGTCAGGGTACTAGTCAGAGGAAAAACTGACTAGACAACACAAAGCTAAACTAGGCTCAGCACATGAGCATAGCCTAGCACATGGAACCTTGCAGACAAGGACTGAACACAGGATCTGCAGCCTTTACCGCTATAATGTGAATTTGTTACAATAAATCAAACAAGAACTATAACCAAGGTATTGCGGATAGGTCTGCAACCTAACCACCTATGCGACACCGTTGCAAGGCTAGACCAATATCTCCAGCATCTGCCATGAGACACACAAGCAAGAAACACAAATAAGACAAGTTAGCATGTAGTTAGTCCTGCGCACTAACCGCCTCTCTGACTCTGTCGGAGGACAAGACCTATGGCTCCAGCTGGCACGGTGAGAATACCAATGGCAGATAGTATCAAAAGGTGCAACTTCCTCCACAATGTGTGGGGAAGCCGCTGGTACTCACAACACCATACAGATGCTGGACACAGACTAGATCTCACAGACTGGATGCAATGGTTCTCTGACACAGACAGGATCTCACAGGATACATGGCAGGTATGCTTACTGGAATACTCAGACACAGGCTGGATCAATCTAGGACACAGCTGTACTAGAGTACTAAACTCACACAGCACATGAAAAACAGTGACGGCTGCGGTCACAGTTCATGACACAGACTGAATCTGGCTTCACTGACTGAAGGAGGTGGCGGATGTTTCAGGGGAGACTGCAGTCCTGAGCCCATAGGTAAAATCTGCCACTGACTGCATCCAATTCAGCGACAGACACTGTTTTATCTTGATTGGGGCTCATCTACTCATGCTTAAGGTTATCTACCTAACTACACCAACTGGCATCTTTTCTCTTATCTCTCCCTGCTAGATCCTTATGCAGGATTGGACTGGCCCACAGGGGTACATGGGGCCACCTTCTCCTTGAAGGATCAGGTTCCAGACTGTGCCTTTGAATGACACATTATACATATGCTACCATATACTATACAGGTGGGTTTTCTACAATGTATTGGTGTTACTAATCTGGTATATTGCATGTTCAATTGGTATTTACAAAATGTATTTATCAAGAGCCCCAGAGCATGCACTCTCTACTGGATAACCGAGCTTCTGTGGCAGTTGGTCGCCCCTCCTCTGGAAACTGGCCACGGTGGGTCCTTCAGGCCGATTGCTTAAGCTCAGCGTCTCTCATCCACACTCTGGGGTAGAACTTTTATTTGGCATTATGGGGTTTAGTGGTATCAGTGCATGTTATGTGCGCTAGTTCCACGTCGTAGTTCCACGTCGGCATCATGTATTAATGTGGAGATGTTGTTGTCCTATCTACAAGATAGCGTGCTGATGTGCCAGCCATTATATGATTGGTCAGTGGCAATGACTGTTCCAACAACTGCAGCTATCAATTTTGACGGCTGCATCTGTCGTTACCCCACCACAACACTGTACCTGGCTGTTGGCAACAAAAAATAATAATTATTTTTCAGTAGAGCTGTGGGTACTGCTGGGGGATTTCTGACCGGCGCATGCACAGAATGTAGGCAAGCACAGAGGCAGAGAGTACTGTAAAAAGTGAATTTAACACTCTCTCTCTTTGGCAAACTATGCTACATTTTGATGCTTCAGGGACCCCCTTTGCTGTGCTAAACAGGTAAAGCAGGTCCTGTTGTATAATGGAAGATACATGGTTTATCATACATCACCCCCTCAATATCTTACCTGCATCCACTTATACCCCTTTGACATTGCACCTCAGACAAGGGTTATTGCAGGGTTGGTGACAACGTTGACTCGGGTCGAGGTGCTCGGTGAAAGCACCGAAGCTTATAACCCAAGTTGACCAACCCGTCAATTCGATCCAGATTATAAGAAGAGTTATATCTGAGTCACCCTCTGTATAATGGCTAGCCAGTGTTTCTTGTGAAAGCACCAGACCTGGGTTGGTCACGGGTCGGTACTGGGATCGAGATCCTGGGTCCAACCCAGCATTGCGATGAGAAATGGGTATTACAGTTATAGGACTCTTGTTTGGGCTGCACAAACATGTGGAATTCCCTCCCGTGTTCTTACCTCCGAACATTCCATAGTTCTGTGAATATAACATATTCCACCTCAATAAGCTACCCTACCCAATGACATCCCCCAATACAGTCCACACAAAACTTTGCATATGTTGTCTTCCTACACATTATTGCGCAACATTCCTGTGCAACTCCATTATACCCAACAAGAACCTCTGCAGTCTGGTTGTGCCAGTAGCACTCCCGCCTATGTACAAAGCGCCTATTCCCCTATAGATTTTAAGCTTGTGGCTCTCTTACCTCTGTATTTTGTTTTGTTCCCAATTTTAAAGCATAACAGAATACGCCGGTGCTAGGCTAATAATAGTCAGTGTACACAGCTAGCACCCAGCGCAGAAAGTGTGACTGTGTGCAGTGCATTCATGCCGTCTCCGAGCACCTCACACAGTAGTTTGAGAACGTGTGATATTTGTATTCTTACTGTGTGTGTCTGTAACACAAGGAGATGTTTGTTAATGTGTTAGTCTGTTTGTATTGAGCCAGGGCTACTGAAGACACACACACTCATGTAGCTTTCAGGAACCAAACTAACATTTGTTGGGGAGATTGTAACGCACATGTGCTACTATAGAAACCTCCGACAGGCTAAGTTGAAATGATCACTGTTATATTTGATTAGAGCTTAATATACAGACCCAGAGGCCCATTTAATTAGTCAGGCATCCAGCTTAATCCTTTATTTTACTCAAGTGAGTGCCAGAATAAGACCAACGCCTGTAATCTTCTGAGACACCAATTTATAATGACAATATGTTGCCAGTTTACTTGTGTCTAATACGTTCAATATGGTATAATGGTGTATTTAGTGCAAAAATGTAGCCTATTCTGCCCGTGGCCCTAGATAATGGGAAATACATATATTTTCAGGAAGGAGCCATTTTATGAGTAAAGAAAATTATATTGAAACTCTCTACGGAATAAAATAAGCCATTATCTCTGCACTAAACTAGGCCTGCTTTTAATTTTAAACAAGGTAGTACCTCACACTATCACACAATAGAGGCAGCCATTTTGTGTGCGCCTAACTAAATATCAGCCTATCATTTAACCTGCAACTACTGAAATCCATGAGACACAAAGTACCACATGCTGGACTCATGCCAACAATTCCTATTATGCGGCACGCACATGAACATTTGTTGCCTCCATTTTGGAGGTGTTTAGTGTGGTAAACAGAGGCCCGAATTTCAACCTTCAGAAAGTCTACATAGCTAAAGGGGGTGATTCAGACTCGATCGTAGCCCATCGATTTCTCAGGGCGTTTGATTATCGATCGTCTTTGCATGCATACAGATCTGAGGGCCTCATTCAGCCTCATTTGGGGTGGTAATCGCCCATTTACTGGGAGTGTCAGGGAAAATGCAGGCATGCCCAGGCATTTTCAGGGAAGGCATGTGACATCAGCTCTGGCCTTCATTAGCCTATTGCACATACTGAGTAGGTTCTGGGATACGCAGACTGCACACAGTGGAAACATCATTCGATGCAAATGGATTTGCAGCTATTTGCCCATGTGCTAAATTTCCACAAGCGTTTCGCAGCCGTGCGCAGATTGGAATATCACTCTGGTACGGCAGTGGCTTTCTGATCATAGGGCTCTGTAATTTCACAGAGCAGCGACCAGGTCTGAATGACCCCCAAAATGTCAACATTGAATATGTTGAATTTGTCAACATAATGGTCATAATGTTGACGTAGTTAATGTTGACATACAGAATGTCAAGAGACAATTTTAGGGTTAGGCTGTAGTAAGGGTTATGGTGTGGTTAAGGCTAGGCTGCGGTTACAGTTTGGCTGTGGTTAGGGTTATGGTGCACTTAAAGTTAGGCTGCCTTTATTATGGTTATGGTGCGGTTAGGATTTTGGTGTGGTTAGACAAAAGCTGTGGTTAGGGTTAGGCTGTGGTAAGAGTTAGGCTGCAGTAAGAGTTAAGGTGCACTTAGGTATCCGCTGTGTTAGGGTGATGGTGCTCTTTATGTTATGCTGTGGTTAGGGTTAGGCTGCCTCTATTGTTATGGTGCGGTTAGGACTTGTCTCAATGCCGACATTCTGGTATTATTGATAATATGATGATACACCAATAGATATGACCACAGTTTTTCTTCATAAAACTTAAGTACTTGCAATTGAATTCCCTTACAATGAGCCATCTTGATAATACATTTTCATAGTTGTCTCCAAAGCCGGGATAAATGATATGTAGCATATTATTGATAAAAAGGGCTATTCTGTAACTAGCATTTACCATCATCATGATAGAACAAGTTTCCCCTGTAGCGCTGTGAGTATAATAGCCATGAATGTGAACTGTGCAATGTGTCTGTTTTGAGACTTGGGCGTATAATCAGAGGTAGAGCCATTGTAACACTAAGAACAAGGTCTGCATATAATAAAGAACTGATGAAAAGTGACAATAGTACTTGTAGAACTTTCACATTAAAGCAGTTGTTGCCTGAGGAATAGGGCTGTGACTGTCATTGTACCAGGAACGCTCGGTCCGGATCATACCAATATGATTACTTGGTCACTGTCTGCTAGTGACTCTTTACATTATATAGCTGATATCTTAAAATATATTAGTGGAGATAACAATCTATACTTAACATTCAGAATAGTTTTTTTTTTTAACTAACTCAAGTTATTGATTTAATTAATAGAGACATATGATTCTTCTGCTAGTACATGGTAGTAATGCTTTGTGTTATGTTAGTCAGGGGCGCCGGCTTACATTTTTGCCGGTGGGTGCTCCCCACATCCTGGCAGCGCCGCAGGGGTTCCTGGCAGTGCCGCAGTGGGGTCCTGGCAGTGCCGCATCAGGGTCCCAGCAACGGATATGCCGTCAGCAGCGGGGGACCCTGCGTAAGACGGGAACTAGCAGCGGTATTAATACCGCTACTAGTTCCCATCTGCCACAGGGACCCCCGCTGCTGCCGACATATCCGCTGCTGGGACCCCGCTGCGGCGCTGCCAGGATCCCTGTGGATGCTCCTCACCTTCCGTGGGTGCTCGGGCCCCGGAGCACCCACGGTTTCGGCGCCTATGATGTTAGTTATATAGAAAATTATCAATATTAGCGGAAAAAAACACTTATTTAGATGACAGCCTTTTACAAAGGAACACAACACACAATGATTTACATTTAAGTGAACTAGCTTTGAACACATTCTTTGTACTGTACATTGTGAAGACTCACAATGAAAAAAAGCATAATTCGAAAAATAGAAAAATAGAAAAAAAAAGAAAAATTCTAGAAAAACTTATAGGGGCTTACTTATTATTAATATTAAGTATCAAACATGATTACTTGGTCACTGTCTGCTAGTGACCCGTTCCATTATATAGACGATATCTTAAAATATATTAGTGGAGATAACAATCTATACTTAACATTCGGAATAGTTTTTTTTAACTAACTCAAGTTATTGATTTAATTAATAGAGACGTATGATTCTTCTGCTAGTACATGGTAGTAATGCTTTGTGTTATGTTAGTCAGGGGCGCCGGCTTACATTTTTGCCGGTGGTTGCTCCCCACATCCTGGCAGCGCCGCAGGGGTTCCTGGCAGCGCCGCAGCGGGGTCCTGGCAGCGCCGCAGCGGGGTCCCAGCAGCAGATATGCCGTCAGCAGCAGGGGTCCCTGCGGAAGACGGGAACTAGCAGCGGTATTAATACCGCTACTAGTGCCCATCTGCCACAGGGACCCCCGCTGCTGACGACATATCCGCTGCTGGGACCCCGCTGCGGCGCTGCCAGGATCCCTGTGGGTGCTCCTCACCTTCCGTGGGTGCTCGGGCGCCTATGATGTTAGTTATATAGAAAATTATCAATATTAGCGAAAAAAACACTTATTTAGATGACAGCCTTTTACAAAGGAACACAACACACAATGATTTGCATTTAAGTGAACTAGCTTTGAACACATTCTTTGTACATTGTGAAGACTCACAATGAAAAAAGCATAATTCGAAAAATAGAAAAAAAAGAAAAATTCTAGAAAAACTTTTAGGTACTTACTTATCATTAATATTAAGTATCAAATATTTAGTATCACCCCAAATGTATGATGAAAGGTCCACAGCAGATATCTCCAATTTCAACAGGAGACAATGCCCCCATAGGTTTTTTGTATGATGCAGAGGCGGAACTACAATTGGTGTAGTAGGACTATGGGGCCCACTTCCGCCTCTGTTACCCTCTTCCTGGCACCCACTGTTTTACCCTGTCACACTCTGCCTCCCCCTGCCTCTCCCTGTCACCCTCTACCTCTCTTTGTCATCCACTGCTGTGTTGCATTTTGTGAACTTGGAGCGGAGGAGGGAGGCCCAAATTACATTTTTGCACTTGGGCCCACAACCCATAAGTTCTGTCACTGGTAGGATGTGATGTTGTAAGGTTTACCAAGCTGTGGAATGAGATGCATTTTGAAGGTTTGTCCAATCAGCTCATCTTAAGATGGCATTTTGCTGTTGTAATTTTTTTCACCCTGTTCACTTTAATAGAACAAATAGTGCATGAGAGGCTGCTCTCCTGCATTATTTCCATCTACATAGATGGCATATGGTAAAATTCAGAAGAATCCAGTTGAATTTAATACTTTTACTTCAAGACCACTAGGTTATTGAGCATATGATAGAGACTTTTATATTGCACACATTAGAAGGTCCTCTGTATTGGAGTATCTCAATATGCAAATATACATTAACATAAAACACTATAGAAAAAACACAATAAAAACACATCTGCAGACTCTCTTAAAAGTATTCTCCTATCCAAGGAAAATGGATAATAGGCATATAGTAAGGAAACATCCATCCAACAGATTTCCCAGAAATGTCTGGTTCCTCTTGATAACATTGGTTCCTTCAATAGTGTTCAACATATTTGGATATGAATATATAGTTTTTAAAAGCATTTTTTGTAATTTCTACAAAGGTGGTTAAAGCTCCTTAATGTATCTAAAGATGTAATAAGTAAACATTCTTGAGTATTTATATAACATGTATAAGAAGTCTAATATCTATGTCATATCTAATGTGTTTAGTTTATTTTACATTTTATTTGTTTAAAATGTCATAAAACATTTTGACCTTCCCGTTGTCGACCTAAAGGTGCCCACACACTAGAACGATTTTTGCTCGCTCCCGTGGATCTTTTGCTAAATCTTCTGATCTTACGTGCTGCACAAAAGATCAGAAGATTTAACAAAATATCCATAGGAACGCACACGGGATCTTAAGAAAAATCTTTGGTAAAGATGTGCACTTGCCTGAAATTTTTTGTCCAGATCGGACAAAAGATTTGAAGGCTAATTTATGCGCACATCTTATGATCGCAGATCTTTCTAGTGTGTGGGCACCTTAATGCTTGTGTTGACCTTAAGATCCTGTTGACCTTAGCCATGTCAAACTATTTCAGGTGTTGTCCTTCAGTGGCCAACCTTAATAAACCTTCCCTTTTGCTAGCATTCAATGATTTGGTATAAACTAGATTTAACAGAGCTGTTTCTTTAAGTATAATGCTAGCTAGTGGTCTAGAAAGAATTGGGAAAGGCCTCCACAATAATGTTACAGGCTTTCCAATTTAAATGGGCAAGCAGTAGCATTCATAATTATGAGGAGGGGGAGTCTTACTAAATGTATACATTTATACATGATTAACAGTGTTTGTTTCCATTTAAAACTAAATCAAAAGAAGACAATTGTAAAAGAAAGATCTTCATTGCTCTCTCTCTATCTCAGATGGAATTGCCCATAGCAACCTTATGATGAATATAAAGCACACATTAAAACTATTTGTCAATTATTAATGAGTCTTCTGGAGAACCCAAGCAATCTGTATCAAGTAGCATATCTATTGGTTTGCTAGAGAACCCAAGAAACCTCTATAAAGTGAAACATATAATAGCCTGCCGGAGTACCCAAGCAATCTGTATAAAGTGATGTATGGAATAGTATGCTGGAGAACCAAAGCAACCTGTTTCAGGTGATACAGTATGTCTATTAGTCTACTGGAGAACCCAAGGAGCATTATCAAGTGACGCACCGAATAATTTGTTGTAGAACCCTAGAAACCTGTATCAACTAATGCATTGAATAGTTTACTGGAGAACCCAAGTAACCTGCATCAAGAAATATGTCTGTCCATTAGGTGGCTAGGAAACCTATATACTAATAGTATAATGAAGAACCCAAGAAACCTATATCAAGTGATACATCTATTAGTCTGTTGGCAAATTCAACTAAAATGTATCAAGTCTATACAAATAAATATATGATAATATGCTAATGTTTCAGCTGACCTTTGCTCACTTACAGAGCCAAATTATGATAATTAAATAAGATTTCTAATGAAATTTTCTAGTCCTATTGAGTTGGAAGCGAACATGGATTTATCAAATGAAGGCCTATTGTAAATCATGACCACTAAGGAGTAATTCCAATTAATTAATTAATTAATTAAGCTGATAAAACTGAAACCCCTGCTTGTTCCCATGTGAGGACGGCGTGGTACTCCAACCCTAAAATACTGAGTTACAACATGAAGAAGACCTATCATATTCCGATAAATTTTACTGAATTGTCTAATTTTGATGAAATTGCCAGTTTAATTATTTTGTTTCAAAATATGCAGATATTCTAATATTTCAATGTCAAAACATTTCTAAAGCTGATTTTTTTCCCCCCAATGTCTTATATTATACATATCTACTAATTTCTCACTAGCTATATTCAAGTGAAACAAAGGACCCATTTACATCTTGCACACATTGTATCTCTTCCATTGTCAAATCATTGCAGAAATTAACTAAATGAGAAAATAGCTTGTTATTGTCTGTGCAGTATCTCCACCTACTTTCTATTCCGCACTTAAATCACCACAGCTGTGTTACATATGATATGACATAGCATGTGTGGTTTGACAGTACTGCAATTAGCACATTTAGAACAGAACATGCAGAGAAACATGATAAAGTTCTTGCATTAAACCTGCCTCTATCCACTCGGTGGGGAGAGATGAAATATAAGCCGATTCCTTGTTGTACAATACAAAGCATATATTGTAAGGTTTATATCGCAAAGCAACTAAGCGAATGGTACCGATGTTGTGTATCATTCTAAGATCATTTCAACTAATGTTATTGATCCTGTAATTAACCATTTGAGTGCCGACGTTGCTATGAGAGATGGGAAAAATATCTGCTAAAAATGTCAACGTCGTCATGGCAACTGTTTTCTTTTTTGGCGCAATGTTTAATAAAACTTCAATGAATTGACTTCATATCATTAACTAACGTGATTCATATTCCTCGACTTCGACCCTGGCATTTGTAGTGGATATTTTGCACGTTTCTCACAGCAACGTTTAGCATTCAAACGGTTAACGAGAACTAACAGGATATAAAAATGTAACTAGTTGGTTCAATACCACCACATTCAATGACATGTGAAAATCTATCTATCTATCTATCTATCTATCTATCTATCTATCTATCTATCTATCTATCTATCTATCTATCTATCTATCTAGATTTCATTTTTTTTTGTATCTGTAGTTTGCAAAGTCATTCCATGTTGTTCCTTGATGTATCTGTATCTGATAAAATTGTTGTTTTTTGCCCCAATATTACCAATAATGGAAATATAAGCACTTTATATTAATGTATCTTCTTAATTCAGAATACAGTATTTCAGAACCCCACTCCTCAGTCTAGGAAACAGTTCTGGCAGAAAGTGAGACATGTACAAAGCTTCTGCAATTCAACAAGAGCCTTAGCTGCAAGCAATACAGAACATCTCAGCAGGTGAGATAGAATCCCAATAGTAAACATTTATTTGACCAGAAAGGGTTTAGTCAGATGACTAAAGCCTTTGTTGGGAAGTATAATAGTTTTAGCTAAAAGGTACACATGCACAAAATAATAAATATTTGTAAAGAATACAAAAATAAGAATGCAATACAAAAACTAAAAAAATAAAAAATTGTCTTGGTATTAAATCAATAACTATTTATATGTCAAGCTGCCCGCTGGCATTTTTGGCTGATACAATGGTCGGAGGCGTGACCCATGCAATCACCCTAGCTTCGTAAGAATACAAGCAAAATCTTAAGCATCATCAGAAAACATAAAGACATGCCTGTATGTTCCCGTTGACTCTTGGTATGCAATAACTGAATACATGTGTATGTATAACAAATTATCTGATAACAGCAAAATTGCTCCTGACATCTATACTCTGTGCTGTTAGAGGACCTTGCTACTTTGACTGTATATTTCTCTAACTATAATCCCCTCCCCACATTATAGAATTGTCTCTGTCACATGTAGTTCTGTAATAACTCTCACACTATCTGATACATTATTTGTGCTGTCGGGGGGACCCTGTTATTTACATTCTATAACATCCACATTAATATCACACTCATCTGGTGAAATAAATGTGAACATTCTATTGATCAAATTAACTGCAATTTCAGCCTCACTACTTTAACACAAGGAGGGGATAAGAATATGGCTGATGATGACAAATATAAAATACACCTTTAAGAAAATATTAGTAGCTCATACCACTGCACATTATGTGAACACAAGTTTATCGGCTCGTTCTTCCCCTTCCAGCAAATTGTAGGTCACGGTGGTGATGTCATTCATGATGTTTGGGAATAGGTTGCTCTACATTCCTTCTGTCTATTCTTAGTTGTGTAACACAGATGATGTGGAGTAGCAAGACATTATACATACTGCAGACACTTTAATTAGAAAAGCTGAAATCCAACTACTAATCCCAGGGCAATGCAGGGTGAATATGTGTGAGTCCAGGCAGTGAGATGAGTTCATTCTTGTAAGAGGGCTGATCAGTTTACAGGCAACTGTTATAATTGTGCACTGAAAACTTGTTTAAGTCACAGCAGGGAGTCACTGCATGCTAAACAATAATGCAATATGTTGTATTGTAACCAAGCACTGTGCACAGGAGTATTTAGCTATGGTCACTCATTTAAGAATTAAAAGTATTTAACTCATATATTGGTGCAAGTTTAAATTTTGCTCACTAAAACAGATTTATATAACCTGCACAGAAATAATAATAATAATAATAATAATAAAAATTAACCCAGTCCAATGAGTTGAAAGTAACTATCAGGAGATTTGCAATGAAGGTTGGGAAAGTATTCTTGGCCCGATGAGATTTCTTGCACTTTTCAAAATGAAACACATAAGCTCTTTTAGATGCATTATGCGCCACTTAGCTGAGTAAATGGTTGCTAATTTATTAGAATATTGCTCCACTTCAACGTGTTTAGATTGCCACCTAATGGTGAATGTGGGAACAACACTTTGGTAAACAAGCATTGTGTTCTAGATTTTATAGAGGTTATATTGTAGCTGGATATTAGCCTAATTCATGGTCCAAATAAGTGTAGCTTTTTTTTTGTTTATTAGGATTAATTTAATTTATAGTGTTCCATTTGATATAACAGCAATCTTGTGGAATTGCACAGTCACTAGTGTGAAACTGCATCACGTTACCTATTTCTGTATGTAATATGAAAATAACTATTTATAATATAATTTTTTATGATTACTTATGGTGTGTACACACGTTAGATGTGCCTTAAGATCCTATCCACGATCTGATCAGATAGGATCGTGGATAGGATCTTAAGGCACATCCGATTTGCATCCTATCTTGACTATATAGTGCAGATCTGCACTATATAGACAAGGCAGCCAAGACTTTCTGGCTTCCGATACGTGAACGCGCATCGGGATCGGATCGGGATTGCAAGGGTTAAAACCCTTGCGATCTGCATCCGATGTTGATCCGATGCCGATCCGATGTTGACTATATCGTCAACATCGGAAAGGAAATCGGACCGTGTGTACACAGCATTAGAATAACTGGATAATAATAATAATAATAATAATAATAATAATAATAATAACAACTTATTATAATATCACTATTATTATTATTTTTATTGGTAGTAGTATCATTACTATAGTGCCCATTATTATTAATATTGTTATTATTATTATTATTATTAATAATAATAATAATAATAATAATTATTATTATTATTATTATTATTGTTACTGCTACTACTATTATTATTACTATTATTAATTATTATGATTATTTTTATTGCTACTACGATTATTCTTACTATTATTATTTCACTCATTTTGACTTTCAGAAGTATTGTATTGATGTCAGGACATGACAATTATCACCATTACAGCAACAACCTACAGGCCTACCCCACAGGCTGCAAAACAAAAATAGCAGCAGCCTGAATTCAACTGAAAGTCCTAACAATTGTTTATACTAAATCTGTGCAATCAGGACAAATTGCCTACAGATTAGTGTATGCTTCAGACAATTTCTAACATTTCAACTGATTTTCAAAATAAACAACTTCCCCCATTGAGAGGATAAACAACGTACTTTGCATATCAATGATGTTCCCTAATTGACACACACAGCAAAGACAACAACCAGGCAGATCTTCTCCTTCCAGTGGAGATAAAACTGGTTCTTCAGTGGCAGAATTTGTGGGAAGAAAAAAATAATCTGGGCCCCACTCTTCCCCGATCCGTCTTAACATTAGTGAGGGCCCCTGGACAAACTTATTCACTGCCCCCCCCTGCGAATTAGTTTGCCGGGAGCCCCCCAGTGAATTAGTTTGCCAGGAGCCCCCCAGTGAATTAGTTTGCCAGGAACCCCCCCACCCCCACACATGCTGAGTGCTGCTACTGCTGCCACCTACCTTGTCTTCCCCCAGCAGCAGGGGCGTAGCGAGGGTGGAGCCTGCAGAGCACAAGCTCCGGGCGCTGGAAGATCAGAAGGCGCCAGAGCCGTGCCTGCACTGCCAGCTCGCCCGCCAGCCTTGCACTTCCCTACACCGCCAGTTCTGCCTGTTCCCCTGCCCGCTCCCCGCTGTGCCGGGTGACATGCAGGGCGCCACCAGCTCGCCCGCCAGCCCTGCCTGCTCCTCTGCCCGCTCCCTGCTCCCCGCTCACTGCTGTGCCGGGTGACATGTAGGGCGCCGAGGGGGAGGGGGTGTGTATATATTACCTGGACCTGGGCATACCTCCCAACTTTAATTCAGGGGCAGGAGAGACACTCATATGCGCACTGCAAATTTCATGGGCGTGGCCTAATAAAAGGGGGCGGGGCCTATACCCACGGCTCAGTCCCCCTTGGCAACAAGCAATTTCAGTCCCCCAGGGCAACAAGCAATTTCAGTCCCCCAGGGCATCGAGCATGAAGCCCCTTGGCATCGAATATGAAGCCCCTGGCATCGAGCATGTAGGTAAGTGGCACTTATGTGGCAAATGTGTATTGAGCATTACGGTTTTTTCTATAGTATGTAATGGGCATTTCAATTTGTTATATAGTATGCAATGGGCATCATGTGTGGCCTTATGTGTAATTGACATTACGGCATGTGGCTTTATGTGTAATTGGTATTACAAAGTTCGCTAAAATGTGCAATGAGCATTAAGGCGTCTGGGATAATGTTAGGCCACTACCCCTTTTCATTGCGCAGGAGCCTCACCTACTCCAAATTGGGGGGGAGGGGCATGAAACATGCCCTTGCTCTGGGCACCATGGCACCTAGCTACACCATTGGCCAGCAGTCCAGCACAGCATCAATCCCTGCCCCACGGCCATGTGCACTGCAGTAGTGGAAGGGCTGCTCATTGCTAGGGTGAGTGAGCAGCGCTGAGTCCCCCACAGGGCACCTTGGGAGCTGTAGCCTTGGCAAGCCACTCCCCTTCATGGCTCACGCTGCGGTGTAGGACCATCCGGAAACTACAAGGGTATGTGCCCGGACCCCACCGTCCGGTTCCCAGCCGTATTTCCCATTTGGTTGGGCCCCTAGGTCGTAGGGCCCCTTGGCAAGTGCCCATCGTGCCCAATAGGAAAGACGGCCCTGCCTCTTCCACCCTAACCTAAGTTCACAATATGCAACATGTCATTGGATTGCAGGGAGAGTAGCAGAGGGTGACAGGGAGAGGCAAGGTGAGCCAGAGTGTGACAGGGAAAAGCCGTGGGTGACAGGAAGAGGCTGATAGGGGCAGCAGTGGGCCCCTTAGTCTTCAGGGACCCCGGTGCACTGCACCTGCTGCACCAATGGTAGTTCTGCTTCTGTGGTTCTGCCGCTGTGGTTCCAGACGTTCCACTAATACCATGTTCTTATTGCCGCCCCTACAAAAACTCGGGTTTTGTTGCTGGGTTTTTGGCAGGTCACAGATCATCTCAGCTTACAGACCCCGTTTATACTGCACCTTACACCCAGGAAATTCCTGTGTCTGCAATGTTCACACTGCTTCCCTGGTCTGCCCTGCCAACAAGTGTGAGGAATCTACGAGCAGCTAATATTGGCTGATGAAAGAGCATATTTTATTGGCTGTTTAAAGAGCTGCTTTGATTGTCCATATGGGCACCACCACTCTTCCTACGCTTGCGATCATGCACCCTTGAGTATTGCTTATGAAGTGCTTTAAGTTTGTTCACAACCTGTTGCTAGGTTTTATGGATGCCACGGGCCGACATGATATTTGATATGTTGTAGTGCCAGTCACTCGCTTCTTTATTCCCTCCTTCCCTCTCACAGCCAGCAGCTCTAGCACCTCCTCATCCATCCACAAGTCACCTGATCTTATTCCCCAATCAGCTTGCTTTTTCAAGTCCTGTGTGTCTGCAGCCACTTTCCCTTTCTACCAGCCACGTCCTCCCAGCCACTGCCCCCAGTGCCGTCTTTCCAATTGGGGTGGGCCCCTAGAACACTTGGGCCCCTGGGCAACTGCCCATTATGCCCAATGGGAAAGACGGCACTGCCATAGTCACACATATGCTGTATTACTATTTTGGTCTCTGCAAATAAAGCTGTATAGTTTAAGAGGTTATATTATCCTACTTTTTATAGATGGTAGCAGAAAACAGCTCACACGTCTCCTCTGACACAGATGTAACTGTATTCATATCATGCATTTTAGATACATGTTATAGAAATGAGATGTGCTACGGATAATCTATGCTTGTTAAATGTATTACTTCCTCTCACTTCGGCAACCCTCACGCTCTAATTCCTTCTCCACATACCATTTGGGGATTATCTTTTGCAGAACTTATCAATATTTTAACATCTTGAAGGCAAATGATGTTGAGGCATTGAACTATATTTCCATCTGTGCTGTCTAAAATAATTTGACGCACCCAGTGTAATAGAATACACCTTCCCTTGCTGCTCTCCTTCCAGTGATACCTGCATGGAGCTGACATATCCTTGCTGTCTCTAATAATTATGTCCTCTGTGTAAGTGGAGGTGAGTGTCGGGTGATAACACACGTACACCGTTTCTTTATATTATAATGTGGGTTAGAATATTTCCAAGGATACTTTACTGCTAGATAGATGAGCTCATCCTGCGAGTCCCGAATGTGACATTAACCTACCTAAATAAAGATAACGCATTGTACCGGTGACGTAACGGTCTTGTTTGCGTTATGTTCATTGCCATAAATCTTGGCTACCTTTATTATTATTTTTCTTTTTATCTGGGGTTAAAACATAGAAATGTAGAAACATAGGGGAACATTTACCAAGACGGGAGTTCCATTGCAGGTGGAATGGTGCCCATATCAACCAATCAGATTATGGAGGGTATTCAATCTGTGCTGCTATTTCTGCCTGCGCAAATAGCGGCACTCGCCTATTCAATACTGCCATTACCGGCAGCATTGAAGGGTGTCAGATGTGACTTTTCTTATAGTTGATCTGTTTTGTCGGAAATGGCAGCGGATTGTCGAAGTCACTGCTGTGAATGGCCGTATTTTGCCGATCCACGGAATTTCTGACACTCGACAGCTGGAACATTGAATTTCTGGCTGTCGAGTTACTGTTGGAAGAACCGAAATGATACGACCCATTTAGCCTGCCCCTTTATAACCATATTGTTACCTCAATCCCTAAAGCCATGTACACATGGCTGCAATGCGCTAGGTAATTTTGACTAGATAGTAAAAATAGGCTAGCATGGTAAGCCAGAATCGCAACGTGTGTACTCTGTGGGCGATAGCGATGCACAGCCCCATGGCGTTGCTATTTCCTGGCCACATAGACAGATAAATAGGCAATTTTGTCTGAGCACGGTGTATTTGGCGTATGGCCAAATCGGCCCAGTCAAAATTGCCCATGGGCTTATGCAATATCGGCTTAGTCAAAATTGCTTTGCCTGCCTGCCTTGTATACACCCCGTAACCTCTCAAACTGCGCATTCATAGATAACGATACTGCAGATTCACTGCTCCAATTTATTGGAAAATCTTGACCTGGTTTGGAAAATTGAAATATAGTGATGCTATAGATATTAGTACATGCATTATTTTCCTTCTATGACCATAATGTCTATGAGACAACTTAATTTTTGGAGAGTTCCATAGTCTCCAGGGAGAGCAGGTCTCTCTCCCCATCCCACCCCTTTAATAGTGAGTGGGACAATGAGCCAGAGGTTGCAGTTCTCTATAAATTGCATCATCCGCACAGTGCTAGGATTTGGTATTGTGCTGCAGCGGCAGGGACAGAATGTTGCTGTTTGCCTCATACAGTGCTCACCTGCATCTCCCCTACGGGAACACTGTATTGGGCCACAGGAAGCATATGACAGTTCCTGCTCAGCTGTTCCCCATGATCCAGTCACTGGCTTGCCACAGTCTCTGACCCTCCCCTCCAAAGGGCCGATTCAGAACTGACTGCCAGTCAGGCAGTGTTTGAAGCAATGTTGCCTACTTTTAAAGCCCAGAGAGGAGACTGTCAGCAGCACTCCGGAGGGGGGGGGGTCCTGATGTAGGTGTCATCAAGCCCTGAATTACATGATTTGCATATTTAGCCCCACCCCTCCCACTGAAAAGCTGCATATCGCAGTCATTTACTACTTCGGCCAGGGAGATCCGTGGGGGGGCGGCACCGGTATCCGGGAGGGTTTCCCACCTTTCCGGGGGCCGGAAAGGGGACCCGATTTTTGGGAGCCTCCCGGCCATTTTGGGAGGGTAGGCAACCCTGGTTTGGAGCTTTAGTGCATGTGCATTAGATCATTGTGTAGTATGGGTGAAATGGTTGAGGGGAAGCTGCTGTGCCTCAACAGCATCTAACCCATGGTTTTTACAGTCACTAAAAATCAAATAATCTAGTATAAATATATAATATTGAATACACACATATCTATACATTTTATATATCGGATATAATAATTGTAATACTTATTATTTAAGTTACCAAATTACAGGCACTGGGAACTTTGGGTCTGATTCAGACCCGTTCATACAGGTCTGAATTCGGCCCCTTCCCAGATGTTTGGGGTTTGTGCATGTGCACTCCAGAGGTAGCGGGTGTGGGAGGACAGGGCGCTGGTGGAGGGGAACACCCAGCATTTTATGGGCGTCCCCATAAAAACGCTAAGCCCCCCCCCCCCCCCAATGACATTGTAAAATAAATGAATTTGATCTAACAAAGTTGCCATTTATAAGCAGGATCTTATCCCCTTTAAGAAGCAAAAACTACACAAGGTTAGCATGGACTCCGAGCAGAATAAAGTGTATCTGTGGGTATACGGTGGACAGAGTGCATTCCCCCAGAAAGATAGTAATAGATTCCAATGGATATGTGGTTGGGAGCATGCCGTGGGAGGAGAATCTTCCCGTGAGGGGAATTCTACTAATGACTCTGATGGACTGGCGGCACAGGACAGTGGCACGCATGCATCCCTTTAGGAGTTCACACCCGCAACAGGGGGCGGCTTCAGGAGAAGGTGAAAGTGTTGGGTGGCCAGAAGCAGAGGTCATGGCAGAACAGCCCATCCTCCACTGAGACGGAGGAAGTGGTCATAAATTTATCTTCACATATTCTGACTGATGCTGAAAATAATGTATTGTGACTTTCTTTTGTTCCTTCTGTTGGTTTTGAAGGTATGAAGTGGAAGTTATAAAGGTACAGGTTACAGCCTCCTCTACGATGCAACCACACCACAATATTCTTCTAAGCCTGAATACTGTCAAGGCCTTTGACACGGTCCTATGGCCCCATCTATTTGCAATGTTACAGAGAAGAGGCTTTGGCTCCTTCTTTATTAATATCATTAAATATCTATATGCATCCCCCGTGACAAGGCTGATGGTAAATGGTAGTAGCAGCAACCCAGTAGAATTGCAAAGAGGCACTCGTCAGGGCTGCCCCTTATCGCCGTTATTGTTCAACCTGGCTATAGACCCTCTGCTCCGGGTGTTGTTGTCGGACCCCGTCTTCAAAGGCATATCTATAGGCTCCAGGGAAGTCAAATTGACAGCATTTGCTGACGACGTACTCCTTTACATATTCAATCCCATTGACTCACTACCCCATATACTTAACATCCTAAAACACTTCGAAGAAATTTCGAGATTTGCAGTAAACTTAAACAAATCAACAGCCTTGTTGCTAGGGGGGGTGGCTAGATTGAGTCCATTCATGGCAGACCTATCACTGCAATGAACTAAGGATCATTTCACATATTTAGGAGTCAAGATCCCCAGCCAAACCTCAAAACTATACATGCTCAACTATACCCCCCTCATTAAACAAATTTCAGAGGAACTTGACAGTTGGAAAAACTTACCATTATCATACCTGGGCCGTATAAACCTAATAAAAATGATTTATTTTCCGAGGTTAATGTATCTCATCCAGGCCCTCCCCCTACATATTACGATAAAAGACCTAAAATATATATATAAACTCTTTTGACAGTTTATATGGAAGGTAAACGGCAAAAAATAAGTTTGATAAAGTTGCAACAGCCTAAAGAGAACGGGGGGGGGGGGGGGGGTAGGTTTCCCAGACATCCAACTATATAACAACGCAGCAATGTTCCGCTATCTGTCGGACTGGGTCTCAGGGCAAGACAACTATGCAAATACCACTCTGGAAAAAGAACTGTTGGGTGGCGGTAGTCTAGTTTCTTTCTTACATCTCCATGACCAGGAAGTTCCTGAACACATACAAAATAACCCATTGCTTTGGAATGTTAAAAGAACCTGGCATTGGGTCAGACACAAAGCTGGTCTAAATTCTCACAAATCCCTTTTACTCCCTTTCATTAATAATCCTGACTTCCAAAATGGTCAAGCATCATATCCCTTCACTATATGGAGGGTGGGTGGTGTAAACAAATTGAATTGCTTGGTCAACAAGGATCTACATCGGGTGCTAACTTTCACTTCAGCTGTAGAGAAATTTGGTACATTAGCTGCATACCCCATGGCCTTCCTGCAGGCGCAACACTACGTGGCATCAGTAATAAGAGTACTCTCTGAAAAGGACTGGATAAACCCGATTGATGCACTGCTGAATAAACCCCCTATCTTGCGGAAGGCTATATCTCTTTATTACAGATACTTTAGAACTGACTTAGATCACTCAAAGTCCAATAGTGGCATATCCAAGTGACTATCCAAATTTCCAGAGTATGAAATTGAAGACTTGCTCAAGGCACTTATAAAATCCTGTAGAGTTTTGTCGTCAACCACATACACAGAGATGTTCTTGAAGAGGAAGAGGTAAGCAACTATCGACCAGTGAGCCTTACATCAGTAGTAGGGAAATTGATGGAAACACTCTTAAAACAAAGAGTTGTAGAATATCTCAAAACCAGCAATTTACAGGATCCAAAACAGCATGGGTTTACTGGGGGAAGATCATGTGAAACAAATCTTATTGACTTTTTTGACTGGGTGACTAAAGTAATAGATCAAGGTGGGGCTGTAGATGTAGCTTATCTAGACTTTAGTAAAGCTTTTGACACTGTCCCACATCGCAGACTGTTAAATAAACTTGAAAGCTTGGGATTGGATTCTAAGATAGTTGAATGGATAAGAGCATGGTTGCAGGACAGAAAACAGAGAGTTGTAGTAAACGGAGTACAGTCAAAGGAGGGAAAGGTTACAAGTGGAGTACCCCAGGGATCTGTACTTGGACCGGTGCTTTTTAATATCTTTATTGGTGATATTGCAAATGGAATTGAGGGTAAAATGTGCCTTTTTGCAGATGACACAAAGGTATGCAACAGGGTAGACACCAGGAGGGGTAAAACAAATGATTGAGGATCTAAGCAGATTAGAGAACTGGTCAAGAGAATGGCAACTACAGTTTAATATCAAAAAATGCAAAATCATGCACTTGGGTCTCAGAAATCCAAAGACTCAATATAGTATAAATGGCACTATAATGGAAACTACTGAGGAAGAGAGGGATCTAGGTGTCACTATTTCAGGGGACTTAAAAGCAGGTAGGCAATGTAACAAAGCAATGAAGAAGGCAAGTCAGATGCTTGGTTGCATAGGGAGAGGTATCAGCAGTAGAAAGAAAGAAGTAATAATGCCACTGTATAGGTCATTGGTACGACCTCACCTAGAGTATTGTGTTCAGTTCTGGAGGCCATATCTCCAGAAGGATATAAATACATTAGAGACTGTACAAAGAAGAGCAACTAAAATGGTGCATGGCCTACATCACAAAACGTACCAGGAAAGACTAAAAGATCTTAATATGTATACTTTAGAGCAGAGAAGGGAAAGGGGGGACATGATAGAAACTTTCAAATATATCAAGGGTTTTAACAAGGTACAGGTGGGAGGCATTCTTCACAGGAAGAGGAGCAACAGAACACGAGGACATGCACTGAAACTAGAGGGAGGAAGATTCAGGGGAAATGTGAGGAAGAATTTTTTCACAGAAAGAGTAGTAGATAAGTGGAATAGCCTCCCAACAGCGGTGGTAGACGCAAATACAGTAGTACAATTTAAACATGCTTGGGATAAGCATATTGATATCCTTACATAAAAATAAGGATCAAATATGGTTTGAGGTAACATGTTTAAAAAAAAGGGCAGACTAGATGGGCCAAGTGGTTCTTATCTGCCGTCAAATTCTATGTTTCTATGTTTCTATAACATCTTCCATGGAGCTTATCTATCCCCACATCGAAGCTTCCTAATGGGACGCTCCACATCCCACTCGTGTTATAGATGCGGAGAACCTAATGCGGACTTATACCACTGTTTTTGGTCCTGTCCGATAGTCCGGTCATTCTGGTTAAAGGTCAAACAATATGCGGAATTATCATTAATTAATTATGTCCCATTCACACCAGAATGGGCCATTTTTGGTATAACATCATCCTCCACGAGAATAACTAAGGGGGGTAGGCATCTCCTGCTGGCAATCAGCGCAGCAGCACGGAAAACTATCCTTCATGAGTGGATCTCTAGTTCACCCCCAACATTTCCTTTATTCAAGTGTAAACTCTTTCACTTGTTCAGAATGGACTGGATTGAGGTCAGTCTGGACAAGGAACACAAAATAAATGAATTCTTTACGATATGGGAGAGCTATATCGCCACATTGTCGGTGGATATGAGGCAACAAATCCACCAAAGTTTACAAAACACATCTTGGTATCTACTTTGCCTAGGGGCCAATGACCCTCCCATTACATTTGATGAGAGAATAACATGATCTCACCATTTAAAAAACTGGGTCGCGGGGGGTGGGGGGGGGGGGTTACGGGATGAGAGAGAGAGTCACAGACTATTAAATATTCTTTATTAGGTAATTTTATCATTATGCAATGTTACAACGTAATATCTTGTTTAATATATTTGTATCATGGACGTAGATGATATGATATAATAACGGACCATATATGTACTGTCACATGTGTTATATATTGTTCACTATTTCACTACTAATATGTCATTGTAAAACTCATGGATGGTAAAATATAAAATCAAGCTTAACCACAAAGTTATACTTCAGTATTTATCTATGATATTAATCCGTTCTCACTGAAATGATGACACTGTACAACCTACGCATGTAAAAGTTGTAATTTATTGTTCACGGTGCCTCAATAAAAAAACATTAAAAAATAAATAAAAATAAAGGTACAGGTTATGTCGGCAATTCAAGCTGCATGAACATTTCCATGATTCTCCTAATACACAGATTGTTAATGATATTCCACCACAATTGCATAAGATTCAACAAAAGTCAGTCTGCATCTAATAATGCTGCTATTAAATCTTACTGTCATGGAGGGAATCCGGTGGGGGCCGGGGATGGTCGCACGTAGGAGAGCTCCGTCATCCATCCATGGAGCTCCCATCCCCCGGCCCCTGGCAAAGGGGAGCTCAGCGTGGCATGGATGGGGAGGATGCAGGGGGAGACGGAGACCGCAGAGTCCCTGGTGCCGGGTGAGGTGTCCTCCGGTCAGAGATGCCGTGGCCCCCGCCACGGCGTGGGGGAGCATCGGCTGTGGGTCAGCCTGGAGGTCCTGCTGGCAGCCTGGAGAGTGTGCCCTGCGCCCAGCAGCAGTGGAGTAGCGGCGAGCGGAAATACGGCAGCAGGGAGAGGAAGTCCTGGCGGCCATGGAGTCCGCCTGGTCCTGAAGTGATGGCGCATCTGTGGGTCACACTGAATGTCCCGGCCGCAGCGCTGATGGGATGGGGGCAGCGGCTCAGCCTGGGGATCCCAGAGATGTCATTGCCTGTCCTGGAGGCAATGTGGCAGCAGAGGTGGAACAGCCTGTGGATCCTGGCAGGATCTGCATCACACCGGCACGACCCAGGGGCCGGTAGGATCACCTCACCCCCCCTACACACAGGATTTCTGGCCTGCACCCCCCTGGCATCAGTGACTCTCCCCCAGCCTCATTGACTCTCCATCCCACCCCCACCCCACGCTGGCCTTCCCTACTGGAAGATGGCGCTGCAAATGGCTGCCTAGGAACACTGTGCACTCAGCCTTATGTAACCCTGTGTCTCCCATGTGATAACTGTACTGTCTCTGCTATAATTTGTGCTGTTCTCGCTCATACTGTTACCTACCTGGCTGCTGCAATGACCAGTGGCACCGCTAATGGCTGCCTAGGTGCTGTGCAGCTTGGTGGCGTATATGTTCTCTGTGTGATAACTGTACTGTCCCTGCTTATATTGTTGCCTACCTGGCTGCTGCAATGACCAGTGGCGCCGATGATGTCTGCCTGGGTGCTGTGCAGCTTGGCGGGTATGTGTTCCCCGCATGTAATATCTTAACAAATGGATGTAATGCCCCCCCCCCATCCCCCATCCCTGCTCGATGCTGCACTGCAATCCACAAAAAATTCCTAGTGTGCGCATGGCCAATAAAGTTGATTCTGATATGCATGAACATGATATTTGTCGGTGATGTTGTGATGCCTGAAGGGCATGATACTAGTAGGTCTAATCTCACCCATGCCGAATATAGGGCCGTACAAGATCTTTCCAAATATAATGATATTATTATTTTCACTGCGGACAAGGGCGGGACAATAGTAATTCAGGATCTTGTAAAGTGGAGATTGAAGGACAACTTGCTGATATTAATGTGTATCGTAAACTAAGTGGAGATCCCACTCATGCATTTAGAAGAGCGTTATGTTAATTGCTGCAAGAGGTGGTTGATACCAGAGTAATCAGTCAGGCATTAAGGGATGCCCTTGTGCCTAGGGATGCCAATTTGGGGCATTTTTTTCTATCCCGGGAAACGGGAATGAAAAATGGCATCCCTAAATGAAAAATGCCCCCCCCCCCATCTCCCACATTAACTTACTTAGGGGGAATTTGGAGCAGTGTCGGCCAGTGAGGTGCTGGGCGGCTGAGCTTCTTAAGTGGAGCCGGGAGTGGGATGCAAGAAGGTTCCGGTGGCTTCCGCGGTACAGCAATGCATCCTACGCAGCAGGACCTATGACCTAATCACGTGGTGCAGGCCACACGCCAGGGTTGGGAACAGCCAGGCAAGTGCTCAGATGCTGCTCGGCATTAGGCTGTGCATGCGCAGTCTAAACCCGAAATCCTGGGATTGGATACTCCAATCCTAGGATTGAAATCCCGGACATTTTGGGTCCAAATCTAGGATCCTGCTGATCCCGATCCCGGGACTGGCCACCCTACTTGTGCCCGCTGAACAACAGGTAGCAATTCTTTACACTCTACCTAAGATACATAAACAGTCCCCTGGTCAGCTCATTTGCATATTGCAGCTAGAAATTCCCTTTTTTTCAAGCTACTACTGTATATCTATATATAATACTTCATCTTTGCATTAAGGGCCTGATTCAGACCTGTTTAATAGGCAGCCTAAATTTGCTGCCTAGCAAGCAGCAGATAAATGCCACCCGCCACCCCACCAAATGCACCCCACTGCCCCGAATTCCCTTACTAGCATGCAAGCGGATGCATTCGCTTACACAACTGCTCGCATGTGGACGCACGGAAGAAAAATCATTTGTCATCTAATAATTTTTCTTCAATTCACAAATAAAAGTAGACTTACTTTCATTCTGTGACGTCAACCTCCTGCCCCAAGAAGGCATCGTCAACTGCCTGCCCCAAGAAGGCATCGTACAAACCTCGACAATCGGCCGGGGAGGAACAAATTTGGCCCACAATAAGCAGTTCTGAATCACCCCTATGGATAGTAGGGGGTAGGGAATCCAAATCCGGGATTGAAATTACAGCAATTTTCGGCCCAAATCTCGGGATCCAGCTAAACCCTATCCCAGGATTGGCCACCCTAGTAAGGGGTACATTCAGGATACTACCGCTTTTTTGTAGTTATTGGGTGGCACCAATCCTGATAATTGGTTATAATTAAGTCTTGACATAGCCTGCCTCTACATCATCATTGCCAACCAGGAAGATTGGGTGCTGTACGGCATCTTATCACTGACAATCCGCTTTACCATGGGACAGCCATTTCTCTGGTTCTTAAGTTATTGTGTATGATATTTACTCATAATTATCTATGATATGGGTTACTTCCATAGCTGTCCGGGTGTGCAATGGGGTCCAATGTGGCCCCATTGTTTGCAAAAGAATACCATTTTCTTTGAGAAAATGGATATTAGCATCAAAACTAGCGCTCACACAAGGTATTTTGATGACCTGTTTCTAATATGGCATGGCATGTCCCAACAACTGACAGATTTTATTAATGGCCATAATAGATTAAGCAACCCTATTAAATTCACTTGAATTATGGACACTAAAACAGTTAATGTTCTTGATGTGGCAGTTAAGCTGGCCATACATCTATAGATTTATTGTGTGATCTGGCTGGTTGGAACAAAAACCTGTTAATGGATGAGAGCAAATGACAGTTGACCATTTTATTCGAAATGCTGGAAAACAAAAAAAACCTGTCATTCAAATATTACCAGGTTTTTGTTCCAACCATCCAGATCGCTGTAGATGTATGGCCAGCTGTACTCTGGAAGGTGGTAGCATTTCCACTACTTTGTACATTAAAGCTACTGATTGCAATACGTTGTAACACTCTCAAAGTTTTCATCCCAAACCCTTGAAATACGGACTGTCCTACTCGCAATGGGTGTGGTATAGTAGCCCGACAGTCGGGATTCCGACAGCCATTAGTCAGACGTCGGAATCCCGACTGCACAGCGTGAGGAGCGCAATGAAGCCCCTTGCGGGCTTGCTGCGCTGGCCACGCTGTGCTCGCCATGTTGCGGGCATGGTGGCGAGCTGCGCTCGCCACCTATTTTATTCTCCCTCTATGGGGGTCGTGGACCCCCACGAGGGAGCAGTCGGGATTCCGACGTCGGAGGAATGACTGTCGGAATCCCGACTGTCGGGGAGCCGTCCGGCACCCCTCGCAATTTGTGCAGGCAAGATGTATCTGTAGTGACGAGCATGAAGCAGTACGTCATATCGATTTGATGATTACTGGCTTCATGGATAGTGACTTTGATAAAAATATTCTAATTAATGCCAAGAATAAGGCCATGGGGGGTCACACATATTGCATTGATGTGTACAACATATGTGAAAAATGTCTCTGATCATTTTCCTGTTTCCAGATTAGGAACTGTGCAAAACGTTGGTGGCCAAATGTACAGGCTGACCATTTGTTGGATCTTGATAAAACTAATATCATGCCTAATTATCAACGAGGATGGAATATTAGAGATGGGGTCATGTGTACTGATGTTACGAACATGCACAGTACCCAAGGTTAACAGATAGGCGTCCTGGCTCGTAAGAATGGCTGCTACAAGTGCCTTATCAGTGGAAAAACTATTTTCTATCAGACACCGCATCATTTGTATCACTCAGTATATAGTATATTTACTGACATGCCCCTGTGTGCTTGGGTATGGTATAACTTACTGACAGTCGGGATTCCAGTATTGCCCACGGTACTGCGCATGCACTGGCCCCCAGCTTCTGTGAGCTGCTTCGGCAGCAGCCCATAGAAGCTAAATCACGGTCCCAGCGCCTGTACACTGCAGATGACGGGCACCGGGAATGCTGCATGCGCCAACCCCGGTATCTATGGGCTGCTTCGGCAACAGCCCATAGATACCGGGGTTGGCGCATGCATGGCAGGAGGGATTACCTCCCAATGGGACTGCCTTTGGTGACTGGCAGGTCAGACTTCCAATAAGAAGTCACTGCCAGTCAGAGTGAAGCCAGTGCAATCTCACAGACTGCATCAGGCTTCACTTTGAAGAGCACAGTGGTGGATTTTACTTGGGGGGGGGCTGTAGTCCTGCAGCCCATTGGTAAAAACCGCCACTTGTCAACATTACAATACAACATCATTGATTACTTCCTTAGGAGGGATGACAAGTCTCTTAAATTACTCTGTTGTGAGTCTCAATGGATTAGACTCGTTTAGGGACTCCTAGAGGCCTTAGCAAAAATGTAGGTTTGCATTGTTTTTTTTTGTAAATTTAGACCTTGTTTTTCCTTTCATTATTTATGTGTATATTTATAGACCATCATTATTATATTTGTTTCTACAGTGTCTTCTGCTTGGTTTAGTAATGTATTATGTTTAGTCCTTTTTTAATCCCTTTGGTTTATTTTGTATGTTTATGTGATAGGTATGGCACTGTATTTCTATGCACCTGCTTTTTTGTTTATGTATTTCAGGTTGCCATGATTACCTAGCACGCCAGCACATGTCATTAGCTGACAATGCGATATGGCTGATGTGTGCTGGTGTTGTCATGGAGACAGGCGTGCACTGGAGACACCATTGGTTGACGCTCCGTGTATTTACGGCTTCTGGTGTTGTATTGCCCATGGACGCGTGTGCGTGATGTCACTAAACAGAGCCGGCATGCGGTTCCTGCCCTTTTGGCTCTTTTTTATGGGTGACTTCGGTGTACAAGAGGTATTACTCAAACCTTGCCAGGATCTGGAAATCAGTCTAATACAGTGAGTATGAGCAGAACTTGTTTGGTTATGAAATTATTGAAATTCATTGAGCATGCTTGTGATAGTACCTTTGCCTCACCCTCTTCTTCCCAATGGTTCATTATTCTCTGTAATCAAAAGACTATTTAGCATGACTTCTTAAGCTCATACTTGCCTACTTTAAATCTAGTTTCAGGGAGATTATAGTTGGTAGTAAAATATTGCACAGCGCCCCATTGAGGGGGCGTGTCATGCTCTACCAAAAGGGTGTGTCTAGTTCCATATATGGAGAGATTGTGAAGAGAGATTGGGAGGGTGGCATCTAGAAGCGTGGGTGTGTACTGCTACATCTGAGACGAATCTTGCAAAATGACGTATATCCAAATGTACATGAGCCCCAAAGCAATTAGTAAGAGCTACTTTACTTGGTAAAGTGCTGGGAAATGGTGCTGATGATTCAGTGTAAATGTATCTATCTCTCATTCCTTTTTTCCCTAAATGAGGGAGATTGCTAGACTAATGAGGGAGAGAGGGAGATTGCTGCTATGTCAGGGAGTCTCCTGTAGAATGCAGGTGGGTAGGCAACTATGCTTAAGCTACATACTTGCCAATGCCGGCAGGTAGGAAGTGACGGCAGAGGGGGGCGAGGCCATGCTGTACCGTTAATGAGGTACTTCCTCTTCTGAACTTTTCAGATGAGGGAGGGTTTTTTTTAACGATGTGCAATAGCTTGCATCATTATCATGATTTGAATGTACACACTAGACGAGATAGTAAAATATATCGCTCTAAAAAGCCCTTCTATTACTCGTGTATTATGTATTGGGCTCTATTTAGATTTTTACATGAAAACACAATTTTAGTGGGTATATTGCAAATACTGCTGACCTACCACAAACAGGTGAAAGTCCTGTTTGCTGCAAATCTGAACTGTCCAACAGTAAGAGATCACAGATGGAAGGTATGACATTTGGGAGTTTATTAAGTAAGGCTGGGTACACACCTATGGATAGTCTGTAGATGGATCAGTACATGTGCAGTTGTGACGGCAGCAAGCATTTACATGGGCCCTCCCCAGTTGTGCTGCCAACTACCATTGGCTTGTGCAGCGAATGTAAGGGTGGTCATTGCATCGCTATACAGCCTGTAACATGGATGTTAGGAACTGATGAACTCTCTCATGGCAGTTAGGGGTCCTTTTAACTCCAAGGCTTTGTGCATAGATCCCTTGGTCTCTATTTATCTCTACTTAATTCCATTTTTTTTGTCCTGGTTAAAATGTACAGTGAAATATTGTCCTGAATAGAATTACAATTTCCTGTAATCAGGGAATAAAATACTGGTGCTATGGAATATCTTGGCACTACATAAGTAGCTGTTAATCCTTTGGGCAGTATTCAATGAGAATTTTGACAATGTGCAGCGAATCCTGTTTAGGATTCGCTGCACATTCGCCACTGCCCGCCGCGTTCCGGAGCCTCGCTGGCTCCAGTATTCAACGAGTCAGGGGCTCACTGCCCCTGACCGGCGAATTTTAACTCCTGCGGCGATGCCGCAGGGAGCCTGAGGACGGCGGCAGGCAGGGAGATGGAAGTCTCCCTGACTGCCCCAGAACGTTTGTGGGGGGGAGGTGGGCTTCCCGGGAGCCAGGCAGCACAGGCTGCCCCCCGGGATAGCCAACAGGGGAACGGGTATTCACTACACCCGATCATGCATATGTAATGATCGGGTGCAGTGAATATATGAATATCTAATGAGCGGCTCGGCTCCCGGCCCCCTGCTGGCTGCTCTGTGTAAAAAAAATATATATATATTTTTTTAAATTAAATATATATTCATGTACTTACAGCACATGAATAAAAATAGCATGCCCCTCCTCAGAATAAAATTCCTGATTTTTTGACACCAAATGTAAAAAACAAAACACTTTATTTTAAAAGTTCACATTCCACTTCACCATAAAAAGATAGCGATTGCTACTCGGTGAATCATGGCGATAAAAACCTTGAAATGTATTCGCCATCTGGTCATTGAATAGGGTGATTCACCGTTTTAGTAAAAAAATCGCCTTACAGCACAAAAATAGCACAAAATCGCCATAAAACATGGCGAATCAGCCTCATTGAATACTGCCCTTTGAGTGCCACTAAAAATGCCAGCGTCTCTCACATTTGTTATATAAATTCAAATTACAAATGTAATGTAAATAACGGCAGTACGGATGGTGTAATGGTTAGCATTACTGCCTCACAGCGCTGAGGTCATGGGTTCTATTCTCACCATGGCCCTAACTGTGCGGAGTTTGTATATTCTCCCCGTGGGTGTCCTCCTGGTATTCCAGTTTCCTCCTACAATCCATAAATATACTGGTAGGTCAATGGACTCCCAACAAATGAACCCTAGAATGTCAGTTTGTGCATGTACATGTGGTAGGGAATATAGATTGTAAGCTCCACTGGGGCAGGGACTGATGTGAATGTTCCAATATTCTCTGTAAAACGCTCCGGTATATGTGTGCGCTATATAAGAAACTGTTAATGAATGAATAAATAATAGATTAGATTTCCTATATAAGGTGAACATTACTGGTCATTATGATGAATAATAATGTTTGCTTGCCAATTTTCACATCTATTTTGACAAATTCACTTGGCACTCAAAGGGTTAATACTACAGCTACTACTATTATTATGAATAATAATAATAATAATAATAATAATAATTAATAATAATAATAATTAATAATAATAATAAATAACAACATTTTTTTGCTTCAAATGGGGTAAAAACCCTGTAAATGGAAACACAGGTTATGAGATAAACACTGGACTATACCTTCCAACTGAGGGGGGAATTTGCTAAGATGGGAGTTCTATTTCCGATGGGATGTTGCTATGGGGCAACCAATCAGAATCTACTTCTTAGCACCTTCTAGAAGATAATAGATAGAATCTGATTGGTTGCCCATAGCAATATCCCATCGGAAATAGAACTCCCATCTTAGCAATTTCCCCCTGAGACTCTGTCCTGCGATTTCCTGCCCTCAGAGATGGACCTGTCTGTCTCTCACTGGTCTTCTCCGCTGTCCGTTGTCCTGCTCCTTACTGGTCTCTGTCGGCTGCGGATAGGTGTGGGTACGTTACACACACGGTTATATCCAAATGAGTGTAACCAAGTGTGCAACTGGGATTTTTACAGAAAAAAATATCAAACATAAATTGTGATAAGAAAACCGTTCATCGTGGGTGCTTTCTTCATAGCTTAGACACATTTCTGCTTCCTTGTTTTATTTCATTTATTTTATTTCTTTTAACTATAAACTGTATTTAAACACCAACTGCCACATAAACACATAAAGGCATCTACTAACACGTAAACACATCTATTATTTATAGATAACATGTTAGCAAGTGTCACCAAAATTTAAGTGGAAACATGTTATTAGTTGATGCATACATATAAACGACCATTTCTTTCAGCAGCCAGAAGGGGGCGCCAAATAGCAGCAGATAGCAGCAAGCTCAGCAAATGTAATCATGAAGTTATTTTGTAATATATTCTGCTGCTATTAATGTTATAGGTATTATTTAGTACGTGAATATTTGTCAGTGCCATCCGGACTCTCCAAGGTAACGACTGTATTTTGTACATTAAAAAAAATGTTCACTTATATGGCTGGGATCACAGAAAAGGTTTCTTGGCTAACAAGTGGCCAGTTCGAATGCTTTCGATAGGTAGGCAAGCAGAAATCCTTGTTTCGGCCCTGTCTATTTCTAGTGTAGATCATTGCCACTTCTTTCCTTGTAGAATTCAAAGGGTTAAAAAATAAATACCGAACCAGCAGAACAAGGAGCTGCAAGTGTGTTTACACATGCAGCTCCTCCCCAAAACTGGAGAGGAATCCCACTGTCAATGGGACTCGCCTCAGCCAATCAGGTTCGTGGTCCACAGGAGCTCTGCACCTAATAGGCTGTTCATTTCCCATAGGAGTCCATGGTATGAAAAGAACATATGCTCCTAAGGCGGTTCCCAGCATAGAAGCCAATGTTATGAAATTAGCATGGGCTCCCATGATGGGAACCTGAACACAAAGATAATTGAAGAGATCGCTTTGGATAAAGTAGCATGTTTAAATTTGTACTTCATTCTGGGATCAGTATACAGGTTAAAGTGGAAAGAGTGAAGAAAGAGATCAGCTCTGAGGGGTTAGCTATAAATGCCGGTGGTCAGTATATCGATGGTCAGAATCCTGACAGCAGAATCCCGATGGTCAGATTGATCCTGATGATTATTCTAACCCTATCCCATACCTACCAACATTGGTGGCAGTGTATCCAGGCATGCATCCAAAATTAAAGGGCATGGTCTACCAGTTGGGGGTTGCTGCCTATGCCCACGGCGCTCCGTGAGGCCGCTCCTCGTTTTGCTGCTGTTGGGGGCATGGCCAGTGCTGTGCAGCCTAAACATCATCTCCCGCAGCATAAGGTCCCGCATACAATAGGCCGACTTGTCCTAAGGACAACTCAGACCCAATTCTGCTGTGAGCTCACATATGATCTGGCACTTGATGTGCCATTTTTTACATATGATAAATTGCCTTCCGGGCGGCCGCTGATTGGCTGAGAGAGCTCTCAGCCAATCAGAGGATGGCTAGTCATTTGACGCTTTTAAAAAATATTCTTAATGCGCCCGTCCCGCTGATCACCTCCCGCCCCACTGCTTCTCACCGGCCGCTGCCGCTCACCACCCACTGCCTGCTCCACTGCTCCACACCACCCACTGCAGAGGTAGGACACGCTGAAAGGTGTGTGCCAGCGGTGCGGTATCGCTGGCACACACCTCAGAATCAGACCAGATACATTGTGGGTGCTAAAAAGCACACACGATGTGCCGCTGATGGGTCCAATCCGACTCTGGCAGGTTCAATCTGTAGTGTCTGACCCAATGCGCATGGGACCGTTCTTCAGGTCGGATGAGGTGTCAAACACATCCAATTTGGACCAATTTCTCGGCCCGATCTGTTGGATTCAGGCAAAATCGAACCAAAGATGGTAAGTGTATGGGGCCCTTAACCCTAAATTCCCCTAGCGTCTAATCCTGCTGTCAGGATTGTGACCACCAGGGTTCTGCTGTCAGCATTGTGACCACCAGGGTTCTGCTGTCAGGACTGTGACCATCGGGGTTCTGCTGTCAGCATTGTGACCATCGGGGGTTCTGCTGTCAGGTTTGTGACCATCGGGGTTCTGCTGTCAGGTTTGTGACCATCGGGGTTCTGCTGTCAGGATTGTGACCATCGGGGTTCTGCTGTCAGAATTGTGACCATCGGGGTTCTGCTGTCAGCATTGTGACCACCAGGGTTCTGCTGTCAGGATTGTGACCACCAGGGTTCTGCTGTCAGGATTGTGACCACCAGGGTTCTGCTGTCAGGATTGTGACCATCGGGGGTTCTGCTGTCAGGATTGTGACCATCGGGGTTCTGCTGTCAGGATTGTGACCATCGGGGTTCTGCTGTCAGGATTGTGACCACCTGGGTTCTGCTGTCAGGATTGTGACCATCAGGGTTCTGCTGTCAGGTTTGTGACCATCGGGGTTCTACTGTCAGGATTGTGACCATCGGGGGTTCTGCTGTCAGGATTGTGACTATCGGGGTTCTGCTGTCAGGATTGTGACCATCAGGGTTCTGCTGTCAGGTTTGTGACCATCGGGGTTCTACTGTCAGGATTGTGACCATCGGGGGTTCTGCTGTCAGGATTGTGACCATCGGGGGTTCTGCTGTCAGGATTGTGACCATCGGGGGTTCTGCTGTCAGGATTGTGACCATCGGGGTTCTGCTGTCAGGATTGTGACTATCGGGGTTCTGCTGTCAGGATTGTGACCATCGGGGTTCTGCTGTCAGGATTGTGACCATCGGGGTTCTGCTGTCAGGATTGTGACCATCGGGGTTCTGCTGTCAGGATTGTGACCATCGGGGTTCTGCTGTCAGGATTGTGACCACCTGGGTTCTGCTGTCAGGATTGTGACCATCGGGGTTCTGCTGTCAGGATTGTGACCATCGGGGTTCTGCTGTCAGGATTGTGACCATTGGGGTTTTACTGTCAGGATTGTGACCATCGGGGTTCTGCTGTCAGGATTGTGACCATCGGGGTTCTGCTGTCAGGATTGTGACCACCAGGGTTCTGCTGTCAGGATTGTGACCATCGGGGTTCTGCTGTCAGGATTGTGACCACCAGGGTTCTGCTGTCAGGATTGTGACCATCGGGGTTCTGCTGTCAGGATTGTGACCATTGGGGTTTTACTGTCAGGATTGTGACCATCGGGGTTCTGCTGTCAGAATTGTGACCATCGGGGTTCTGCTGTCAGGATTGTGACCATCGGGGTTCTGCTGTCAGGATTGTGATCACCGGGATCCTGACCTTATGGGATCGCATTATGACTACATCATACATTGAGGTTGCAGCAAATACATATATTCTATAATATGTTAAGTAGAAGCGGATCGGTTGCTATGGGCAACTTCTACATGCGCCCACTCTGGAACTTATGATGGCAATATATAATTGCTAATAAATAGCTGTAGAGTGAAAATAATAATGCCATAACATTTTCTCATCTATATTTCCCAGGAAACATCAGTCCTCACTTCATCAGGGCGCATTTCACAGACCTCTCTCTTTCCAAAATAATTGTTTAATGTGGCTTGTTTGCTTCTATATAGAAGTTCTAGCTGGAGAATGGAACAAGCTTACTAAAGTTTCAAACCCACAACATTTTTTTTTTAACTTTTTACCCACAACAGTTGAAACCAAAGTTTGAACTTTCTTCTGAGTAATTTTAAGGACTGTAGAGATGAGGAATGCAGTTTGGATGATGCCTGTAATAAGTCTGTGCTATAGTCATTTATTCACCATTGTGCTGCTGTTATTGTATTAAAGGGGAATGTCTACATTTCTTAGTGTTGATACACATACAGAACGTGGGCACAGGAATGTAAACGTGGTGACATGGACCTGAGATTGGCATACTAATGTCAACAATTTATTATTCATTTATTATCAGTTATTTATATAGCGCACACATATTCCGCAGCGCTTTACAGAGAATATAAATCAACCCTGCCCCAGTGGAGCTTACAATCTATATTCCCTACCTAGAGGCGGATTGGCCCACAGGGAAACTGGGCCATTTCCTGGGGGGGCGGTCCAGATTTCCCTCTGGCTGGGCCGCCGACCGTGCTTCCAGGGCTGGCGTCATCCTATATATGCAAGCGGCCGCAGCCTTGTCACAAACGGCAGCATAGCCCAAAACAAATATGGCCGCCGCATATATGCATATATTATATGCACATATGCGGTGGCTATATTTGTTATGCTGCACTTTGTGACCAGGCTGCAGCCGCTGGTCGCTGTTGGATGATGTCACCAGCGAGCAGACCGAAGCGTAGCGATGCGGCGGACGAACCTGAAGCTTAGTGTCCACCCCCCCCCCCCAGGTCAGTAGCTATCCCCCCCCTCTGCCCCCCCCACCCATGGCCATAGCGTTAGCACACCCCCCCCCACACACCCCCCACCCCCCCCACCCCCGGGCTACTGTTCCCGGGCCAGATTTTGATCCCAATCCGCCCCGTCCCTACCACATGTACACACACATTCATTATAGGGTTAATTTTGTTGGCAGCTAATTAACCTACCAGTATATTTTTGGAATGTGGGAGGAACAAGCTCGGAGAGAGTATCTAAACTTTGCACAGTTAGGGCGGGATGTATTAAAATGCATCGCCACCCTTCGCCGCCCCCCCGCCGCGATGCTGCCGCATATGTACGAACATATGCGGCTGGCATCGCGGTGCGGTGACCCCCGCAATACCTGTACACTGGTGTGCGGGGGGTCTCCGTCACCTCCCTGCCGCCACGCTCTCCCCTCACGCCAGGGACAGCTAAGCAGGCTGTCCCCGGCGCTTCCTCCTCCCCCCTGCAGCCGGAAGGATGTCCGGCTGCTTCACTAGGGGGAGGCAGGGCTTACCTTCCGGGGTCCAGGAGGACCCTTCAGGAAGGTAAGCCAGAGGGGGGGTAGGCGAGGCGGCGGGTTTGCGTCGGCGTCGGCGGGCGGCAAAAAGAAGCCCATAGGCTTCTATAGGGTATCGACACCCAAAGGTGGCGATACCCTTCAGTGCGGTATCATTTTTGATACATTGGAAAATGCTGTAAAACCGGGGTTTTACCGCATTTTCCATTTGATACATCTTGCCCTTAGGGCCATGGTGGGTATTTAACCCTTGATCTCAGTGCTGTGAGGCAGTAATGCTAACCAGGGGCGTAGCTAAGGGTTCGTGGGCCCTGGTGCGAAAGGTCAGCTTGGGCCCCCCCCCCCCCTAGTTTATCAAAGTGCCCCCCCCCCCCCCCCCCTAGTTTATCAAAGTGCACCACACCAATGGGTTTATTTATTGAGCAGGCAAAACTCATCATGTTGAGTATATCGTCATACCCAACACACCTTGTTTTACTTTCTTAAATCCCCCTGGCAAAATCAAATAAAATTGGCAAGTTTAAAAGAAGCTGCTCAGTAAGTCAAGTCCCAAATACAAACAGAGGAGACTTACCTGTAGGCGGCGGCGGTCACACCCCCCTAGGAAAGAACTCTGGTTGGAGCATATGTATCTCAGGGTTGCCTACCTGACCTCTCCTTCAGGGAGAAAATGCTCTGTTCCTGGACTTCCCTGGTAATGTATGACTGCCATCACCTGTGGTGAAACACCTTTCTTATCAATTACCTATCTCCCCACAGGTGATGGCAGTCATACATTAACAGGGAAGTCCAGGAACAGAGCATTTTCTCCCTGATGGAGAGGGTCAGGTAGGCAACCCTGACAGATAAGCTGGTATTGTACCATGCAGACACACACACATCACATATCACTACAAGCTGAAACAAAGGGTAATGAGCCTGCATTATAAATGAGGGCGCACCAGACACCCAGGGAACCACTAAGCATTAGATGACACAGGTGTGATACTGTGGTGAGTAGATGATCAGTGAGTGCAACACAAACATGCCCCCTGACCTGAAATGTCAGCTGCCTCCGTTACTTCTCCTAGTCCTAGCTCTGGACACTAGAGACAGGACTCAGCAGCTGTGCGGACACAGGAGGCAGTAAAACGTGTCCCCACTTCCGTCTCAACTGAGGCTCCAGGTCCTGGTTGCTCAGTAAAACACGCAGCTGAGTATGACAGTGCTGGGCGGGACGGGACACGGTGGCCGTATATGAGCTGTGATTGGCTGCAGCGGCGAGCCGCTGCAGCCAATCACAGCTCATATACGGCCACCGTGTCCCGTCCACAGCGTGACGCACGCGGGCCCGCAAAGCAGCACTGGGAACGGGAGCGTTCTGTTCCCTTCCCTCTTCCAGGACAGTGGCGGGGGTTGGGCCCCCTGGCTCAGGGGCCCGGTCGCATCTGCGACCGCTGCGACCCCTGTAGCTACGCCACTGATGCTAACCATTACACCGTCCGTGATGCCCTTGACAGAATGTCAACATTCTGAATGTCACTCAAATTTTGCCAATTGTTTTGGCAGAAAAGTTCTTACAATAATAAATGATAATACTGAAATGTTTAGTGTTTATTATCCAGCAGTGCTTCTAGAAATTGGTGTAATCAGCTCATCTTTGAACATTAGAACTAAAACACATTATTACAGTCTAACACCAGATGGCGCTGTGAGCAATGTTTTGAGAAACAGATACTTTTTTAGTGGTATCGGAATGAACATTGCAGTAATTTGCAAACTGTAAAATTCGGTAAAATCAGATTTGCAGATGTACAAACGTTATATGTTACCGTATAAGATTAGTTTACATTGTACCTAGGTTATACTGTGACGTTCAAATGTGCAGATAATAATATCACAAATAGTCTTTAATAATTATGTAAAAAAAAGGTTACATTAGGCCCCCATACTCTATGTGTTTTCGGCCCGATTTCACCCGATTCTGTCATATCGGGCCGAGAAATTGGGCCAAATTGTACGTGTATGACATTATGGGTGAAATTTAATAGGATGAGAGATTCAGAAAGTGAGAGATTTTTTTAAAGCGGCAATCATTTACACTGCAAAATCAAACTGGTTTCACCCTCGATCGAATGCGCTGTCCCATTCGCATTGGAGTCGGACATGCAGAACCTCCGACCTCCGAGTTGGACCCCCTCAGGGCGGCGCGGAACAGGATTGCATGCGATACATCACATCAGAATTACTGCATGCGATGTCTTGCATGTGACCCTGCCACCCAAATCCTGGGTGGCTCAAGGGGGATCGGATGCGACTTCTCCCTCGGAGATGTCGCATAGTGTATTGGGGCCTTTTTTAAATTCACCAGATTGTGTGAATGACCTAATGTCCTTGTATTATGTAAAGTGTAAGAAAATATTTTTGGTTTGAAATTGCAGTTTAGATGTTTTCCTAAAGCTAGTCTGCTGCCTTCTGTGTTTGTGCATGTGTGAGAAAGAGATGTAGTTTCACTCTCTGCCAGCAGATGGCAATAGATAGATATATAGTATATAGATGATATGCACTTGACGATCAATGGCCTGGGGGGTCATTAACAATCCTCTCCCTCGACTGTACATGAACAGGCAACGGAATGGATCATTAAGACCCATAGGAGCACGCATCAGCCACTGGTGGGAGCACATACACTGGGCGATATATTGAACAATATCACTCAGAAGGGCTCAAATGAGCGATGTTGGTTATTTTAGCCCAGTGTGTTTCCTTTGGGGCTTTAGTCAGACTTTAGCAATCTGTGCCTTTCTGTCATTGATTACCAAACTTTGGGGTTTGTAGGTCACATCCCTTTCTGCTGTAGGTCAACTGATGTGCTTTCAGTATAGCCTCAGGCCCAGCCATTACATATTAAGGAGTACATTTACTATCATTCGTGTTCATTAGAGATTCAGCAGTTTTTTTCTAAGGCCGCATCTCTGTAGTTTAATAAACAATAAAAAACTGTCAGTTTGCTTAAATATGAATTAAAATCCCAGAAGAACACAAATATACAAATCAACTGACCATCAGCCAAACTCAGCCCCCATATTTATGTAACCAACACCATGCTCCACTGTTAAAAAAGTGCCCTTCCCTGGTGTACAGCTGCGCATCCGTGGTGTACAGCCGCACTGTCCCTAGGGTACAGCCACCCTTCCCTGGTGTACAGCCACCCATCCCTGGTGTACAGCTGCGCATCCGTGGTGTACAGCCGCACTGTCCCTAGGGTACAGCCACCCTTCCCTGGTGTACAGCCACCCATCCCTGGTGTACAGCTGCGCATCCGTGGTGCAGAGCCGCACTGTCCCTAGGGTACAGCCACCCTTCCCTGGTGTACAGCCACCCATCCCTGGTGTACAGCTGCGCATCCGTGGTGCAGAGCCGCACTGTCCCTAGGGTACAGCCACCCTTCCCTGGTGTACAGCCACCCATCCCTGGTGTACAGCCACCCATCCCTGGTGTACAGCTGCGCATCCGTGGTGCACAGCCGCACTGTCCCTAGGGTACAGCCACCCTTCCCTGGTGTACAGCCACCCATCCCTGGTGTACAGCTGCGCATCCGTGGTGCACAGCCGCACTGTCCCTAGGGTACAGCCACCCTTCCCTGGTGTACAGCCACCCTTCCCTGGTGTACAGCTTCACATCCGTGATGTACAGCCACACTGTCCCTAGTGTACAGCCACCCTTCCCTGGTGTACAGCCACCCATCCCTGGAGTACAGCTGGGCATCCGTGGTGCACAGCCGCACTGTCCCTAGGGTACAGCCACCCTTCCCTGATGTACAGCCACCCATCCCTGGTGTACAGCTGCGCATCCGTCGTGCACAGCCGCACTGTCCTTAGGGTACAGCCACCCTTCCCTGGTGTACAGCCACCCATCCCTGGTGTAAAGCTGCGCATCCGTGGTGCACAGCCGCACTGTCCCTAGGGTACAGCCACCCTTCCCTGGTGTACAGCTGCGCATCCGTGGTGCACAGCCGCACTGTCCCTAGGGTACAGCCACCCATCCCTGGTGTACAGCTGCGCATCCGTGGTGCACAGCCGCACTGTCCCTAGGGTACAGCCACCCTTCCCTGGTGTACAGCTGCGCATCCGTGGTGCACAGCCGCACTGTCCCTAGTGTACAGCCACCCTTCCCTGGTGTACAGCTGCGCATCCGTGGTGCACAGCCTCACTGTCCCTAGTGTACAGCCACCCTTCCCTGGTGTACAGCTGCACATCCGTGGTGCACAGCCTCACTGTCCCTAGTGTACAGCCACCCTTCCCTGGTGTACAGCTGCGAATCCGTGGTGCACAGCCGCACTGTCCCTAGTGTACAGCCACCCGTTCCCTGGTGTACAGCTGCGCATCCGTGGTGCACAGCCGCACTGTCCCTAGTGTACAGCCACCCTTCCCTGGTGTACAGCTGCGCATCCGTGGTGTACAGCCGCACTGTCCCTAGTGTACAGCCACCCTTCCCTGGTGTACAGCTGCGCATCCGTGGTGTACAGCCGCACTGTCCCTAGTGTACAGCCTCCCTTCCCTGGTGTACAGCCGCCCTTCTCTGGTGTACAGCCACCAATCCCTAGTGTACAGCCACACATCCCAGGTGTACAGCCACCCATCCCTGGTGTACCGCCGCACATCCCAGGTGTACAGCCACCCTTCCCTCGTGTACAGCCACCCTTCCCTGGTGTACAGCCACCCATCCTTGAGGATCATAATTTGGGAAACACTGTTCCATAGGAATTTTCACTTTCCTATATGACCATTACTAGTTATGGAAACTGTGTCTTCTCCTCACAGACATAGGATTCTCCTAGCGGCCATACAATGAGGTCACACAATGCTTTACCCACAGAAACACGTTATTACTGAATGACATAAATCCCAACAGTGTTTTATTTCCCAGGTATTTATTGCCAGTTCCCTTTGATTATTAAGCGTCCTACTTTTCTCCTTAATTTCCAGCTCCACACCTCAGCAGGCAGAGGATCGTCTTTCAGCCAGACCCTACTGAGCCGTCCAGCTGCAGCAGTGACATTGGTATACTCAGTGCTGTGCAGATGCACAGTAATGTATCGCAGGACTGCTGGCTGTACTGCTGCCTGAGATCCTCCATGTGAAGCAGCCGGTATCACTTTTATTCTCTTTGGGATCTTTCATTGAACTTTAATAGAGCACTTAGGGAGGCATTGGGGGGAGGAATAATATCTGCTCTGTCCGCAGAGGCTTCGTCTTATTTATTATATTACCGATACTTTATAACTGCAATGCTAAATATACTGTCCCCCTATACATTGTATCAGAGCTGTGGGCACACCAGCCTCCTGCTGGGGGATTGAGATGAATCTGATGGAACCAGACTTTTGTAGAAATAAAATATTCTTGGACTTTTATGTGTTATCTGCTCATTGTCACCTATAAACCATCTTATATTATTGTTATTATGTGTTTTTATTATTATTATTATGATGATTATTATTATTATTAGTGTTCTGTTATGATTATGATTATTATTATTATGAGTATTATTATTATTAATATTTTGTGGTTTTATTCTGATTATTATTATTAGTGTTCTGTTATGATTATTATTATTATTATTATTATTATTATGATTATTATTAGTGTTCTGTTATGATTATTATTATGATTATTATGATTATTATTATTATTATGAGTATTATTGTTATTTTGTGTTTTTATTATGATTATTATGATTATTATTATTATTAGTGTTCTGTTATGATTATTATTATAAGTATTATTATTATTATTATTTAAAGGTGAATATAATTTAGCGAGGTGTCTTTGTATAATGCATTCTGAACCCTAATATTTTATTACATTATTTATTAGGTCTATATACATTCAGATCCTATCATACAGCCAAGTGTTAATAACTCTCCAGCCCAGCAGAAATAACAGATAGAAATGTGCAGAATATACTGTATGTTTAATTCCGTGCCCACTGAGTCCTGCAGCCCCAAATGAAGGAGGCGATACATTTAGTTCCTGCATCCTCCTAGAAGTCATGTTCTAGCATTACCATATGACCTGTCTGTCTGTCTGTCCAGAGAAGGCACAAAACTCCCCGAATGCTAAGTAACAATGACTACACTGTACCAGGAGGTGAGCCATTGTGATACATCCACACACAGTGATACAGAACTGAGAAATCCTGTATCAACAAGTGTTATCGGGTCTGTACGGTGGGACAGTTCTATAAGCGCATTCTCCATAACCCAGCATTACATGGATGTGCGACTTATGTATTATTCCTATACACGGGGCAGCACTTCTCAGGGGGAGATGTAGAATATAGCAGAACCAG